>NW_024082574.1:2117-135103 GCF_003009895.1 Hyaena hyaena | reverse complement strand
GAAAAGTCTATGGATTCTAAGTTGTTAGAACTAATAAGTGAACTTATAAATGTTGCCAGAAAAAAATCCACCTAAGAAATTCAAATATATTTTTATATACTAGCAACAGTTAGAAATTGAACACTAAAAAGTGGCATCAAAAATAGGAAATATTGGGGCACTTGGGTAGTTTAGTTGGTTGAGCATCTGACTTGAACTCAGGTCATGATCTCACAGTCCGTGAGTTCAAGCCTTCCAATGGGTTCTATGTTGACAGCTCAGAGCCTGGAGCCTGCTTCAGATTCTGTGTCTCCCTTCTCTCTCTGCTCCTCTCCCCCTCGCACTGTGTCTCTATCTCAAAAATAAATAAACATTAAAAAATTTTTTAAAAAAGGAAATATTTAGGCCCAAATCTGACAAAACATATGCAAGATCTGTATACTGAAAACAAAGAATTTGTTGAGAAGTTTAAAAAGAACCATATAACTGAAGACATGTGCTACTTTCATGAATCAAAAACTGAATAGTATTAAGAGTTAAACTGTTTCTAAATTAACTTATAGAGTTAATTCAACCTTAAAATATAAGCAGAATTTCCTATAGAAATTGACAACCAATTATAAAATTCAAATCGAAATTCAAAAAGCCTTGAATAATCAATTCAACTCTGAAAAAACTTATAGACCTATCTTAATTTAACACTTATTAGACATCTATAGTAATCAAGACAGGGAGATATTGGTGTAAAGGTAGAGAAATAGTCCAGTGGAAATGAATTGCGACTTCAGAAGTAAATCCTTACATTTATGGTCAACTGATGTTTTTATAGAAATACAAAAACAGAGGCACTTGGGTGGCTCAGTTGGCTATAATACTCCTAGAAAAAATAACATAAGAGGACATCCTTATTTGTTTAGGCAAAGATTTTTTTAGATAAAATAGTAAAAACATGATACATTTTAAGAAATGATAAAATATCATCTATCATAATTAAGGATTCTGCTCTAAAAAAAGACATTAAGAGAATAAGACAAGTCACAAACTTGGAGAAAATATTTGTGAATCACATATCCAATAAAGAACTTGTATACAGACTAAATAAAAACCTCTCAAAACTCAATAATAAGGAAACTCACAATCCAATTTAAAAAATAAGCAAATGATTTAAAAAGATACTTTACCACAGATACACAGATGGCAACTAAATGCACCAAAAGATATTCAACATAATTGGCTATTAGGTATATAAATATAAAATCACAATAACCTCTGCATCTCAAGATGATCTATTACAAGTGTCACGAGTGGACCTACATTTATTGGCACTTCCTAACTCTCAAACAAGCCATGAGCAAGTCCATGGTCTTTGCCTATGATAGTGAAGGTCATTCCTGGGATTCAACTCTGGAATTTAGGCACATGATCAGAGCTGGTGCTATTCCCCATCTCAATATGGAAGAAATATTATAAGACAATTTAGCAAAATATTTAGCATAGTAAATAAATTAGAGGTGCCAAAACAAATTGTAGGAAAGTCTACTATTTGAGGAAATACTGATTCCATATTGAAAATATTTGAAAAGCTAGCATAGTGTTTAGTTTGTGTTAGTTGAGAGGGAAAAAATCTAGACAACACAATGCCACAAATTTAGAATTTCAAAGTCGCTGGCTTCTGGTTTTGATACCTTACTAAAGAGATGCATCAGAAAAGCAAAACTAGTACCAATACAGTAATCCTCTAGAACATACTTCTGTTCCTCTGATTGGCAGATAAGGCAAAGAGGAGAAGGCAAATACCACTTTTTTCAGGAGTGAATATAATGCATATAATCAGAATGGTGCTTTTCATGATAAGACTTACAGCAGTAGAAAAAAATTCTTTTTCAAAAACAAACAAAATCACAATGTTAGACTCAGAATATAGCAAATTAAATAAGTAAATTCAATATCCCAGCAGGTTTTAGCTATATCTGAAGTAAGATTAATATCGCTTCAGGTGGAAAATTTGACTTGAGTTTTTTGCCACCAAATTATTTTAGGCATTGAATGTAGATGGAACCGTGTTACTCACAGATGCTGTTCTAGATTAAAAGAAACACCACTTTAATCTCAAAACAATATACAATTTCAGAGTGGTCCTAGAATAGGAGAAATAATTGATTTCTCTGAATGACACCCACCCATATCAGAATTTCATTAGGTTCCGTTCTACAGAGAAGTCTTCTACTGTTTTTTCTCAAAAGTGGGGGTCTTTGGTAAACTTTGGCAAACATGGCTTCATTAGACTCATGGTTTCAATGGTGGTAAAAGTGTGATTATACTGTGGTGAAGAATAATGGAGGGTGAATAACAAAAGGAAATTACTGTGAACAAGGACATTGAAAGAGGGAGCATACAGTTATCACAAGCTAGGCACTTTTCTAAGTTTTAGATATATATGGTTTCATTTTTGATATAGCATATAAAGGACACTCTTATTATTTCCACTTCACAGGTGACAAAACTAATAGTAAAAGCAAATAGTGTTTGGGGAATGCGATTAGTATTTCATTTATTTTTTTAATTTTAGAGAGAAAGAGGATACAAGCAGGGGAGAGGGGTAAAGGCAAAAAAAGAAAGAGAGAGAGAATTTGAAGTAGGCTCCACCATCAGCACAGAGCTCAATACAGGGCTGGATCCCACAAATAATATTTCATTGTACATATATACACATCTTTATCCATTCATACGTTGACAGCCACATAGGTTCTTTCCATACCCTGACTATTGTGAATAATGCTGCAATGAAAATACAACTGCATATTTCTTCAACATCCTGCTTTCATTTCCTTTGGATGCATACCCTGAATTGGGATTGCCAGATCCTATGGAAGTACTATTTTAAATTCTTGAGGAACCTCCATACTATTTCCATAGTGGCTACACCAAGTTACATTCCCACCAACAGTGCACAAGAGTTCCCTTTCCTCTACATTTTGCCAGTCGTTATCTCCTGTCTTTGTTTAATGGCCCATTGTAACAGGTGTGAGGTAATATCTCATTGTGTTTTGATTTGCATTTCCATGTTGATTAGTGATGAACATCCTTTCGTGTACCTGCTGATGTTTGTATATCTTCTTCAGAAAAATGTCTATTATGGTCCTCCACCCATGTTTTAAATTTGTTTCTTTTCTTTTCTTTTCTTTTCTTTTTTTTGGCTATTGAGTTATATGAGTTCTTTATATATATTGGATACTAACCCCTTCTCAGATATATGGTTTCCAAATATTTTCTCCAATTCAGTAGGTTGCCTTTTCATTTTGTTGGTGGTTTCCTATGCTGTGTCAAAGCTTTGTCATTTGATGTAAACCCACCTCTTTATTTTGCTGTGTTGCCATTGCTTTGTTTTCAGTCCAATAACCATTGACAAAACTAATAACAAGGAGCATAGCTCCTGTATGTTCTTCTAGGAGTTTTATGGTTTCAGGACTTACATTTAAGTCTGTAGCCCATTACAAGTTGATTTTTGTTTATGGTAAAAGATATGGGATCCTGTTGCATTCTTCTATATAGGGATGTCCAGCTTTCCGAACAGTATTTATTGTAGAAATATATCCTTTCTTATTGTATACTCTTGGCTACATTGTTTTAAAATAATTGACCATGAGAACATGGCAAATTTTAAAGTACATGGATTGATAGAAATTTGATCTCAAGATCTTATGGAACATTAAGATATTGAACATAAGTTAATAACAATAAAGGATCCAACTATAAGTACATGTATCTTAATTACAATAATTAATTTAGAATATGTTTAGAAGCTTACAAATATTAATATATATGCAAATATAAAAAATAACATTATTAATGTTTATTTTTAAATAATACCTACAAGTATATAGATATACTTAGTGGGCAAAATCTGGAATTTTGATTTTATACTTTAACAGTGTGAGTTATATGATTTTATATATTTTCCATTTTATTATCTAAGTATAATTTCCCACATATAATTTATGTAACAGACCAGTAAATCAGAAATGTGCTTTCTTAAGGCTTAAGTGTCCATCAACAGATGAATGGATCAAGAAGATGTGGTTTATCTATACCATTGAATACTACATGGCAATGAGAAACAATGAAATCTGGCCATGTGTAGCAACATGGATGGACCTTGAGGGTGTTAGGCTGAGCGAAATAAGTCAGGCAGAGAAGGACAAATATCATATGTTTGCACGTATAGGAGGATTAGAAGAAACTTGACGGAGGAACAAGGGGGAGAAGAAGGGCGGAAATGGTGGGGGAAAGGGAGAGAGGCAAACCATGAGAGACTCTTGAATGCTGAGAAACAAACTGAGGACTGATGGATGTGGGGGGGAGGGGGGAGATGGGCATGGAGGAGGGCACTTGTGGGGATGAGCACTGGGTGTTATGTGGAAACTAATTTGACAATAAACTATTTGTAAAAAAAAAAAAAAAAGAATGAAAGAAAAGAAATGTGCTATCTTTATGACCCACCCATGTGATATCTCTCAGTTTATGTGATATGACAATAAAAAGGAGCTAACGCTGTGTTTTATAGCCAGATTTTTCTGGAGTCCAACTAGCCTTTATCTGCTGCTGGATCTTCCTGTCTCCAAGGGCACTGTCTCAGAAGAAGCCACAGTTAGTGTACATTTTTTTATTCAATCTTATTACTCAGAAGATTCATTAGTTACTCTCTTCTTCAGCCATCAGGGACTCATTGTTTATTCACTTAGTTACATTCTTATCAAATAAAGCAAATGTCATGCTAGATACACTAAGTGTGCTTACAGTCCTAAGAGATCAGAATTACAACTTTCCTGATACTGGAGAAGGTCCCTGACATTCCACAGCCCTTGTATTATATAATTTTTTGTTTGTTTTTCCCTTCTCTGAGGGGACAGGTATAATAGCACAACAAGAAATTCCAAGTAATTGGTTGAAGATAGATAGTTCAGTGAGGCCTTTGCATCTTGGAGTTGTGAATACGACAGTGGATTCATAAGCAAAAGTGACCAGAAGTTCATAGAAAAATCTTGATCCCAAACACCATTTTCAATTTAGAAGTTTTAAGGTTTCACATGTTTCAACAGCCAACAGAAACTACGATTCTCACAGTCATCATAGTAAGTGAGATAAAATGTCATTTTAATTATACTTACTTTTATTTCATTTGATTTTTATTCTCTAAAAAACATGTTTTACTTATCTCTTAAAAATTGGAAATGTGAGTGATAAATTTCTGTATTAGGTAAAGCATACTTTTTTTTAGAATGTAGTTTCTTTGAATAAATAAATGTCATTTTCTGAGAGACTTTATGGACAAGAATATACTGGCATTTAAAATGATTAAAATTTGATAGCTATTCAGAAATATGTTACCTGTATTATCAACCTCACATTAAAGAACTATAAGATATATATTCTCATATATCATAACTCTCAATCTCCCAAAAGAATAACACATTATCCAAAAACTCATCATAATTAGAGATCTTTTTTTAATTTGTTTAATGTTTATTTATTTTTGGGAGAGAGACAGAGTGCAGGCAGGGGAGGGGCAGAGAGAGGAGACACAGAATTAGAGGCAGACTCCAGGCTCTGAGCTGTCAGCACAGAGCCTAACAGGGGGGTCCAACTCACAAAACATGAAATCATGACCTGAGCCAAAGTTGGACACTTGACTGACTGAGCCACCCTGGCAACCCTAGAGATCTTTAACTCATGTCAAAGATATCTTTTGAAAGTAGAATAAGCAAACAAGACCAGTTAGTCATACTTCACTAAGTCTGTTTTAAATCTTGTTTTATTATACCTTATGATACTTAGAAAGAATAAAAAACACTTGTTTTTAGAGTATACAGTAATATCCAATGGTGATAGGGCTGAGTAAGTTTAGTCAGTAACATGATGCATGTGTTGCTGAGAAATTAGACAGTAGAGGAAGGTAAGAAATGGGCTGCAGAAATATTTGACCTACATTTCAATTTGATCTGACATAGTAGTTGAAGGTCTCTCAGTTCCCTTCGAGTGTTCCTTCAGGCCACTCATAAGACTAGTTCAGTTCTTCTTTTAGTTGGGTACCATTACCCTCAGGCCTTAACTACTTTTGCTTCTTAGTAGAGCATATCCTATCTCACTTCAGTAAAACAAACATTAGTTTACACAATGAAGTCAGTAGTCCACATACAAATAAATTGGAGTCTCCAGGGGAAACTTCTCATAATTCACTGTAGCTGGGGAATTTCAAGCTGAAGGACACTTTTTTAAATGAAAATATTTGAGCCCTTACTGATTTAAAGGCTACCTTAAAACAATCTGAGGAAGAGTCATTAACCCAAACTCAGTCCAAAAGGTTCTAGCCCTTTGAATTTAATATCTATCTTTTAGTGGCAAAAAATAAATGCATCAAAAGAATTTTACTGGAATATAGGGCAAAAAAGGCAGTTTCTATTTAATCAGCTATGAAGGTAATAAAAAAAAAAACCTTGAATGGGGCGCCTGGGTGGCTTAGTCGGTTAAGCGTCCGACTTTCGCTTAGGCATGATCTCACGGTTCGTGGGTTCGAGCTCCGCGTCAGGCTCTGTGCTGACTGCCAGCTCAGAGCCTGGAGCCTTTTTCAATCTGTGATTCCCTCTCTCTCTGACCCTCCCCTGCTCATGCTGTCTCTCTCTCTCTCTCTCCTAGAAATAAATCAAACATTAAAAAAAATTAATAAAAAACCTTGATCTCTTTAAAAGTAAAAAAAAAAGAAAAAAGAAAAAAAGAAATTCAACAGTTTCTAACAGAAAGTTTAAATATGGTTAATATCAAAGAATTCTGAATACAAGTCCAAATAGAAAGGAAAATAGTTTCATAAATGTCTGAAAAGTATGCTATAGATAAATTCATTTAGAAATGTTTATTAGCTGGTTGACAATGTATAAGGGGCTTTGTTAATTGTATGATGAAAAAAGACACACGTCATGTTCGCCACAAATTAGTATTTTCTCTTCAGTGTTAAAATAGTAGCAAGCATTGTTTCCATGGGAATAGTGATGAGGTTTAAAGATAGCGTAGTCATCAGACTTGTAGGAAACTCCAGAGGGCTAACGATGAACTTCTGAAAACCAATGAAAAAACACAGTTATTGTGTGAGTCGAGGACAGAGAACAGATGGTTCATGAGAAATGTTTACCAAAATACCTGTCACATGGAATGTGCTCAACAAATGTAGCCTATTATCCTTACTGAAAGGAACATATTAAGATGAAGGAGAAGAGAGAAAGATCACAAGTTTCTTTTGTGACATAAGGAATTTGAAGTTCATGTGAAATGTCCAAATAGATATGGCAAGTTGCATCTGAGAATCAGAAAGGACTATCACAAAATAAAGATACAGATTTAGTAAAGATCACCTGAAAGATATTTCAAAACATTAGAATTGATGAAAATACAGAGGAAATATTAGTATGGAAAAAAAGTGAACAGAGATGAAGAAAACACTGAAAAAATAAGAATCAGAAAAACATATCATCAGTAGTAAGAGCACTTTATGAAAGTATAAATGTATATTGTGCCTAAGTACATTGCACATTACAACATTCTATATTCTGCACCACTGTGAATTAGAGGTGATTACTTAGGGACAGAGAAACCTTAGAAGGTGGAAGTGTCAGGAGGAGTTGAAGACATTATGCGCGTGAATGTGTGTGTGTGTGTGTACATGCACACATGATAGAGGTTAGAGATATTCATGGGAGAAAATATGTATGCAATAAACAAAAACAGAAAGTAGTATTCTTTAACCATAGAGCTGGAACAGAGACTTTAAATGACTACAGAACGTACACAGTAAACCCACCTTGTCTGATATATATTAGTACATTACGAAGGAACAACATCTCAAGCAAATACATCAAATAGGGAATTCTGAAAATCAAAAGATATCTTTCTTCTATGAAATGACAAACCCATAGAGTCAAAAGTAGTCCTTTACAGAGTGTACATTTAAATTGTAAAGTTTTAATAATAATAAATAATAAAAATCTCAATATGATAGAGTCCATATTGGTAAAACAATCCATAATAAAATGTCTCAGTGTTACCTGCAGATTTAACAGATGTCAAGAATCAGCAATGAGAAACAACACAGTAACGACATTCATTCTGCTGGGACTGACAGATGACTCCCAGCTACAGGTTTTGATTTTTATCTTTCTCTTTCTCACCTATATGCTTAGTGTAACTGGGAACCTGACTATCATCGCCCTCATCTTATTGGATTCCCACCTTAAAACAGCTATGTACTATTTCCTACAAAATTTCTCCTTCTTGGAGATCGCATTCACATCTGCTTGTATTCCCAGGTACTTGTATAACATAGCAACAGGTGACAGGGTCATTACGTACAATGCCTGTGCCAGCCAGGTGGTTTTTACCGACCTCTTTGGTGTAACCGAATTTTTTCTCTTGGCTGCCATGTCCTATGACCGCTACGTGGCCATCTGCAAACCCCTGCATTATGCGACCATCATGAGTAGCACAGTCTGCAGAAGACTTGTTTGTTGTTGTTGGGTAGCTGGTCTATTTATTATAATCCCCCCACTTAGCCTAGGCCTAAATCTGGAATTTTGTGATTCTAATATCATTGATCATTTTATCTGTGATGCATCTCCCCTCCTGAAAATCTCTTGTTCAAATACTTGGTTCATGGAACAGACTGTTATAATCTGTGCTGTGCTGACCCTCTTTATGACACTTATGTGTGTAGTTCTGTCTTACATTCATATCATCAAGACAATTTTAGGATTGCCTTCTGCCCGCCAAAAGAAAAAAGCTTTTTCTACCTGTTCTTCCCACATGATTGTGGTTTCCATCACCTATGGTAGCTGCATCTTCATCTACATCAAACCTTCAGCAAAGGAATCAGTGGCCATTAACAAGGGTGTGACAGTGCTCACTACCTCTGTAGCTCCAGTTCTCAACCCTTTTATTTATACCCTGAGGAACAAGCAAGTCAAACAAGCCTTCAATAACTCAGTCAAAAGAATTGTGATATTTTCCAGGAAATAACAGAATGTGAAGCCAAAGAAACATATAATGAACTTCCCAAATTTTCTAGTCAAGTTATTTTATTCGAAACACTCATCCTGCTCAGCTAACATCTTCCTCACAAACGTCTTTTGAGATCCTTCCACAAACAGGCATGCTATTAGCTTTTAAAAATCTCAATCCTAGCTTTCCCTCCAAATTAGGAAAATCAAAAAACAAAACACAAAAGATTAAACAGAAGTATGTCTCCACACCAGAAAATATCAAGAGAAAATTCGTTACATTTTCAGCAAAAGACTAATAATGCTTGTCATTGCTTCTTCCAATCCAAAGCTTTCAAGGGATTATTGCTTGGTTCACTTCACAATTATGAATTTGGTAGTTTCTTTAGGTCAGGTACTATGTTAAACATGAAAATTAAAGGAGAGAACAAACCAGCAAAAACTTACTCTCATGTAGCCTCAGTGTCAAATAGAAACAATTTAAAAGAAAGCAAAATACCTAACTTGCACTCAAATAAATATTTTTCTGTGAAAGTTATAAACCTTACAGTTATGGAAAAATACCTAAAATATGAAAACAAATATTATAAGATTTGTTACTTTATCAAATTCATAATAACCCAGACCTTTAAATGTTATATATAAGGTTTTCTCAAAAAATACATGAAATAAAAGGGAAGATGATAAAAATTTTGAAGACCTCAAATATTTTGGTATTGTAAAAGAGAAAAAAAAAGCTTCCCAGATGCAGACACATATATTGAAATGCCAACATAGAATGTTACTAAAATATACAAACCCTTGCCAAAAATGACATGAAAGGAATCAAGGAAATAAAAACAGCTAGATACATATAGGATGTTAGAAACACAGAAAAGTTTCCAAACGGAATATGAAAAGCTATATATAAAGGTTTTGTATCTTTTAGGATAAAAAGATATACATTGGAGGATATTAACTGTTTACCACATTTCTTCCTGAAAAGTACTTCAAAAAGGTCATATTCTTAAACTATTTTCGACATCCACTACTCTCCATGCTTTGGGAATTTGAACTGACATTTCTCCTCTGCGTTCATGTCCCGTCTTTCCCAACTGCTGTTTCCCTGTCAGAGTATATTTTCCTCATTCCTTGTTGGCTCACTCACTCCTTCTTTCCAGCAGAGGGGAGAGATAAGAATGAGATAAGGGAAAATATATCTGAACAGCAAGATGTGATCTAGAGTTATTCATGGCAATGCATCTATGTTGGTCTTGCCTTGGGCTCCAGTAAAAAAAAAAAAAAAAGGAGTACCATAACATGGACAGTCATGATTTGGTGTAGGCAGGTCTAGCGTCCACTGAGGTCCCTCAGGCTGCTCCCTGAGGCCCTCCCTTGGTAGTTGTGGGGTAAAAAATGGCTGAGTCCGGTTGCTTCTCGAAACAAGCATTGCAAATCACTCTTTTGGGTCCCATCTCCCTGTGCCATGGGCTAGGCCAAGGTGGGCTGTTTTCTATGTCCTGAGCCCTGCCTCGTTTCCAGATCTCAGGCCCCGCGCTGTATTGATACCACCTGAAATGTAATCCCACAGGCTGGGCTGCTTCCCAGCCAGGGATCTCGTAGGGGGAATAGGGGAGCAGTTTCTCCTGGAGCCACCTGGGACCAGAGCACCCAGCCCAAAGAAAGTGTCACAGCTAGAGATAAGATCTCTCTCTGAATGCTTTGTGGTTAGAGATGGGATGACAGGATCCCTCTCTGTCCTGGGCCCAGGGTTTTCTCTTCTCCTGGGACAGTTCTATAAGCAGTCTCAGCTGGTCTTCCTCTTCCCCATGTCTCTCCATGGCTGTCCAAGGAGGGGACTCCCTCTCCTCTGTGACTCAGGGTCCCGGGATCCCGGCTGGTTTTTATCTTCCCCAGTTTGCAATCAGGCACATATGAGGCTGTCTGCTTAATGGACTCTTGTCTCTTTTTGTCCCAGACTCTTGCAGTTCAGTGTTCTCTGGGTTCAGCCCTTCTTTGTTTGAGAGATGCGGGCAGGCAAAAAATACAGAGCTCCCTACATCTCTTCCATCTTGCCTGGATACGTGCTGTTTCAAACTGGCATCTGCATCCCAGTGATTTTTGGGTTTTTTAAAGTTTATTTACTTATTTTGAGAGAGAGAGAATGAGCATGTGAGCAGAGAAGGGGCAGAGAGAGGAGAGAGAGAATCCCAAGCAGACCCTCCACTGTCAGTTCAAAGCCCAAAGCGGGGCTCAAACACATGAATTGTGAGATCATGACCTGAGCTAAAATCAAGAATTGGACACTTAATGAACTGAGCCACCAGGTGTCCTGCACCTCAATGATTTAGCTACTCTATCGACAATTACCCAAAGCATGGAAAGACCTCAAATGTTCAATAAAAGATAAATGGATAAAGATGTGATTCACATGCACACACACACACACACACACACACACACACACACACTCTGGAGTATTACTTGACAAACAAAAAGAATGAAATCTTTCCATTCCAGCAACGTGGATAGAACTAGAGGGTATTAGGCTAAGTGAAATTAGACAGTCAGAGAAAGACAAATATCATATGATTTCACTCATATGTGGAACTTGGAATCTGAGATACAAACAGATGAACAGAAGAGAAGAGAAGCAAAAATAATATAAAAACATGGATGGGGACAAAACAGAAGACACCCTAAACATAGAGATCAAACTGATGGTTGCTGGAGGGGTTGTGAGGGAAGTGGGCTAAACGGGCAAGGGGCATTAAGGAAGACACTTGTTGGGATGAGCACTAGGTGTTATATGTAGGGGATGATTCACTGGATTCTCCTCCGAAAATCATTATTGCACTATATGCTAATTAGCTTGGATGGAAATATTTAAAAATAAATAAATAACAAGTAATTAAAAAAGAGAGTTTAGCTGTATTTAGTCAAGCAATTTGCAACAAGGCATTTTTTCCTTCCTTTACTGTAGGCGTTTTCTTTCTTAAGCATCACAAGTTTATTAATTGTAAGCCCTGAACTACAATCATCAAACCATACTCCGAAAGCAACTAATATGTAATCACACAAGGTTTTCCCTGATTTCTAAGCAGTCTTCTCATATCCAACCTACTGTAATTTTTATTTTCCTTTTTTAATTGATCAAAAGCAACATTCTTAACCCGTCCTTCAAACCTCAGTTTATGTCTTAAAATCTTTTCACGTGGGTTCTTTTTAACACACATATTTTAAAATCTTGGGGGATGATATTTCACAGCAGAAATGATCAGAGCCATAGTTTTTACTTGAGTGAAATTTTTCTGAGGCATTCATGTAACCATGGCCTTACAAGCATCATCTGCGGGCAGAATAAGGAATGTCTGTCATATATCATCCCTCTTTTTCAAATGTAGATAAATACTCTTGTGATTAAAAAAATAAATTCATTCAGCAATAGCACTGAATACACAGTAATTTTTCTTAATGCATCTTTTCACATTAAGTGCTTTACAAGCACAACTACATCATATGAGATTAGGTAAGACAAAATATATTCATTATTAAAGTCTCTTATACCCATATCCTCAGAAAGTGTAGTAGAGAATTGGATCTAGCTTGCACACTTTTTCTCATCATACAATGAGCACCCAGTCTCTGTCTGATGCTGTCCTTACTGCCTCAATGGACAGTATCCCTCCTGTGGTCTATTTCAGTTGCTTTGCCAAAGTTCATTTAAAAAACATTCTTTAGGGACATTAGAACTCAGATCACTGAGGACCCTTTAGTCATCTAGGTGATCCCTGTGCACCTCCAGAAAATAGAGTAGAGAAACCTATATATTATTATTTTTGGAGTAGGAAATGCAACTCTTGGCTTAAACTGATCAGAGCTCTTCTAAAAACCAGAGGAAATGTATTTGTTCTCCTCCCTTACATTAGGCTTTTTCCATTCATGTCAGACACCAAAGGAAAATGTTTCCAAGTTGAAAATAAGAGTCTCTGGGTGCCTGGGTGGCTTATTCAGTTAAGCATCTGACTTTGGCTCAGGTCATGATCTCCCAGTCTGTGGTTTCAAGCCCCATGTCAGGTTCTGTGCTGACAACTCAGAGCCTGGAGCCTGCTTCTGATTCTGTGTCTCCCTGTCTCTCTGTCCCTCCCCTGCTCATTCTTTCTCTTCTCTCTCTCTCATTCTCTCTATCTCTCTCCGTCTCTGTCTCTCTGTCTCTCTCTCTCAGAAATAAATAAAAAACATTTTTAAAAAGAGTCTCTGATTGCACTCTTAATTGATATGAAAATAGGAAACTGAAAAAACTCAAGACCCTCCAGAAAAGCCTGGAGAATGACTGCTCTGCAAGGAGCCTGCTTGAGACCCTCTCTCTCTCCCTCTACCCTTCACCCCAACTCACACACACTCTCTCTCTCTCAAAAAAAAAAAAACTTTATGATGAAAATTTAAACTTAAATAATTCAATCCCTCCTAAGCATCTATCAGTTCAACAAAATGTCCCCTTAATATCTAAATTCCTCAATAATGATAATTTGAGTAATTTGATGATTGAGGAGAGAGAGGGCATTTTTATTGTTCATGAAGCACTGCACAGGATAGCAAGGTTAAGAAGAATATTTTACTAGGGTAATTTTTGCCTGGTATATATCTAAAGATGAAGTATGAAAAAGGTGAGTAGAATAGGATGTCAATTTTTAGTTACTTTCTAATTTGTTCTACTTATTGCGCTTTTCCTAGCCCTGAAGTATTTGGGAAAGAATCAAATCTAGAGAAACCAAAATGAAAAGACAAGGTAAAGAATAGGCCATAGTAAATTATTAGCACGCTATTTTACTTGCATAAAAGGGAAACGATTAATAAATTGATCTTATCTGGGGTGCCTGGGTGGCTCAGTCAGTTAAGTGTCCAAATTCGACTCACGTAATGATCCCATGATCTCATGATCTCACACACCCATGGTTTGTGGGTTCAAGCTCCGCCTCAGACTCTGTGCTGTCAAATCTGAGCCCTGAGTTTGCTTCATATTCTGTGCCCCTCCCTCACTCATGCTCTGTCTCTCTCTCTCAAAAAATAAATATTAAAAAATATTAGTAAATAAATTTAATTTATCTAAGACACTCGAAAATAGAATTTTCACAGAGAAAGAAGATTGAGGGGATATGAAAAATCTCAGGGAACTTGAAAACAAAGAACTCTGTTTTTCTTTCCTTCGGTATGAGAGGCTCACAAAGAAATCACTCTTTAAGAGTGGAAGGGTCATAAAAGGAAACAGTTTCCATGATTTGAGAAACCTTGAGAGTTTAAGTGTGTGGTGAGTATATGTGACAGGCTGTCCTGAGATAACATTGGCCTGCAGCTCTGCTAGTGTCTTCTCTTTAGTTGTACGAAATCTGCACTATTTCCTTTCTCAGAGTTTTTCATTAGAGTCGCTGCAAGAATGTCCATTTTCCTGTGACGGTCCCTTTAAAGCGAGGCTGGCCTTGCCATATGTGCCTCAGAAGACTTTAGAAGGCACATGTCCTTAGGAAGAGAGGAATGAATGTTTCCAGACTCAGAAGGCTCATGCCTTTTGCAGGAAGTGTTTGAAAGCCGACCTAGTGTTTTAGCACAACCTAGTGAAAACCATTCATATAACAAACTAATTGATGTCTCTTGCAGATACTGTGCATTCAGTAATGCAGAAATAACAGAAACCCTAGAGACTGGGTTTTCAGGTAGGACATATTTTCATAGCTATCATTATAAGTAATTATTGCTAATTGAGGACGAGAAGCAGTTATTGCTCCATAAACAGTCTTTTCCTCTTGTTGAAGAAAATACATAAGGGTCATAGATAATACCAACAAAATAAGACTCATACAGAAGAGAAGGCGGTTAATAATGTATTCATCCTTCATGTTTATCTCAAATTATAATGTAAATATATAAATAATGTGACTATATATGGTTTAAAGGACAGTACTGATTGGAAGGAAGTTGTAGACATAAGTGATGAGGTTGGGCAACAAACTCCCTTAACTGTCTTTGGGGAGTGCAGACATCAGCATACATGTGAAACTCTTGATCACAATAATGATAATATACTAATTTTTAATTTCTCCATTGGAACCTAACCCCCATATGTCCACAACCTGCCTACATTTCTTTAGGTCTTTCTTAGTTCAGGAATCTATACTGTGAAAGCCTTCCTGACAACTCTAATTCAGACAAAACAAATAACCCAGTTAAAAGCAGCGATCTGGAAGAAGATAAAATGTACATATATAATTACAGTGAGAATTTTTGTATAAATTAAATGAGTTTTATGATACAGAGTCTAACTCTGATGGTGGCAAATAGGAAATACTGAATGGAAGAGGTTCATCAAAATAGCTTGTCTCAGATTTTATAATAGCTGAGTAGAAGCAAGTCTTGACATAGAATTACATGCATGTGCTCTAATTTAGTGTCCAGAGTTGCATCTTTATTTAGGAAGACCGAGTCCAAGAGAATTACAGTATGCAGCCTTCAAGTTCTTTCTTTATTAGCGAAGTTAAATTATAAGAGCAGGAATTTAAAGTTCCAGAAGAGGATAAAAGAAGGGATGGGGTGGGGTGCTTCTTTATTCAGTCCTGTGGCTGGAAATGTGTTTATTGGATAGGCACTTGCATTACAAAAGAGAAAGTCAGAGGTTACACTAGTACACAATCACAATCACTGGCACAGGCCAGTACACCTTGGGAAGTCAAGCAAATCAAGAGGGATGGGAGTTTAGGTAGGTGCATTAGGGAGAGCAAAGGTTATGGTGGCAAACATCACATTTGTCATAATGTCGCTTACCCTGCTTGTGGGGAAAGATTTCTGAGAGAATAAGACCAAATAAATTAGGAAAATGAGAGGCTTGTTATCTTCTACAAAGGAACATATATTCACTCATACTTAATAAAATATGAACATGGAAAAGAGGATTAAAAGTGATGTGAGCCTAAGTGTCCATCAACAGATGAATGGATCAAGAAGATGTGGTTTATCTATACCATGGAATACTACATGGCAATGAGAAACAATGAAATCTGGCCATGTGTAGCAACATGGATGGACCTTGAGGGTGTTAGGCTGAGCGAAATAAGTCAGGCAGAGAAGGACAAATATCATATGTTTGCACGTATAGGAGGATTAGAAGGAACTTGACGGAGGAACAAGGGGGAGAAGAAGGGCGGAAATGGTGGGGGAAAGGGAGAGAGGCAAACCATGAGAGACTCTTGAATGCTGACAAAAACTGAGGACTGATGGATGTGGGGGGGAGGGGGGATGGGCATGGAGGAGGACACTTGTGGGGATGAGCACTGAGTGTTATGTGGAAACTAATTTGACAATAAACTATTTGTAAAAAAAATAAAAATAAAAATAAAAGTGATGTGTTTCTAAAAAGGAAAAGAGAACAAAGGCTGGTTAAATTTAAAGTTTGAATAAAAGATTAAGTTAGAAAATGTAAAAAAAATTAAATGCAGTTCCAATACATAGGTATATTTTGTCTGAAGACACTCAGAATTAGCATTTTATTCTTTCTAAATGTGATACGTTTCTTTAATAACTATAATTGTAATTCATCCATAGTCTGGTCTCAAGAGGCTGAGATCAATAGCCATGGGAATGGGGCAGAAAGCTATTTTGCAGTATATATATCCCACAGGTTTTTAATAATTATGACACTTATTATTTATTTGGATAGGGTTATGGATAGTGTTATGGATATGATTTATTTGAGTACTCAGAATTCCTTTTTGAGTGTGACTGATTCCAAACTCCTGACATTTCCATTACCCAAAGAATCTCAATCATGATCATACATCCTAGGGGAGATAGAATAACCAGTCTATATTTGGTGCCCAAATAAGAATCACTGCAAAAGAGAGAAATTCACTGCTACTATACTATTATATTTTACATCTTGAAAGTGTTGGTCCAAATAAAGATTAAACACTCTGCTACTTTAGATTGATTGATGGAAAAAGAGATAGAGAAAAAGAAGTACTGGTAAGACAAGGAAAAGTTGAATGAAACAGTTTTAGGGGCTCCATGAGATTTTCAAGACACAGAAATGAAATGACATCATTTTTCCCTTACACAATGTTAGTTTACTGATTTGTGTCTATGCTTACGCATTTGTTTCTCCAAAAATATTGCTCACTGAAATTGGTTCTAGACAGAACAAAAACAAAACAAAAATAAAAACACCTGGACTGCTAAATGAAATTTCTAATATGCATATGAAAATATGTAATCATAGTGTTCATACCGTGAATAGTAAAAGACAATTTCAGATTATAAGGGAAACAGTAGGAGAGAAATAGGTTTTAGGATATAGATGGGGAAGTAAATGAAGAAATAGATTCTATCTTGGATACAATCATAGGATTTTGTGGCAATTCTGTTCATAATGTTGCAGCCTGAGCCTTTTGGCTATCATTAATGCCTAAAATTTTCTCTACTATTTAAAAGATTGAAAGACAAATTGAATTAAAATTATATATGAGGTATATTAAAACATTCTCTTAAAAATAAATGTGTGCAAGGTGTCAGACACAGTTTCTGCAGTAACAAGGTATACGGCAGAGAAAGAACAAATTCTTTGTTCTTAGAGTTTGTTAGTGACTCAAATGATCCAATGACTATTCTTGATCTCCTAGAATATCTCCATCTATGGTATCTATGTGAATTACTACTGATTTTAATGAAAACCATGCAAAATAACTCCTTAATTTAAAAATGTCAACACTTCTCATCAGAGGGAGAGGGTTGCGGCTGAGGGTCAAGTAGGGACCATGCTCCAATTTCTCTTAGGAGAGGAATGAATCTTCAAACACAATAAGTGGTTTGAGCTTTAAAAAGGAAAGGAAAGCAAAAAGCAAACAACTGTAGTCTCTCAGAAATATTGTACGGGGAACAAATTCTGGACAATGGAAAAAAAATCTAACTACCCAAAGAGCAAGAGGTGCAGGAGAAAGTTTACTAAAAACAAACCCAGAAGCAATCAATAACAGTAGGTGGAGAATTAAAATATTAAAGTAGAAACTAGCTCAGAAGCTAAAAAAAGTCTGAATAGGAAGGCTTTACAAGGTTTAGACTTCAGATTTTTATCTAAAAGTGTACTCAAAATGACATTACAATTTGAAATAGACATGAAAAATAAGAATGTTGACCAGAATAGGCATCAATGAATATAGCTTAGGGGGCACCTGGTGGCTCAGGCAGTTAAGCGGCTGACTTCAGCTCAGGACATGATCTCATGGTTTGTGAGCTTAAGCCTTGCATCCGGCTCTGTGCTGAAAACTCAGAGCCTGAACCCTCTTCAGATTCTGTGTCTCCCTCTCTCTTTGCCCCTCCTCCACTTGTGTTCTGTCTCATTCTCTCTCTCAAAAATAGATAAATATAATAAAAAATTTTAAGAATATTGCTGGTCTCAGTATGTACACAACTCTAGTTTGTTTCTTCAGTCACATTTACATATCAACCTACATTTGCCAGAAATAAGGGAATAAAAGGATATATAAAAATATAACTTCTATTTTGGAAAAGTTTACAGAAACATAGAGGGGAAATATAAGTATTCGCAAGTATACAATGTGATCTATTCTAAGAGAGAGTAAGCAACAAGTGCTTGTCAATAACATGGGATCATAATCTCCCATTCTCTAGAAGGGTAATTGAAGATTTCCTTAGAAAACTGATACTTAAAGGGGCACCGGGGTGGCTTAGTCGGTTAAGCGTCCGACTTTTGCTTGGGTCATGATCTCGCGGTTCGTGGGTTCGAGCCCCGCGTCGGACTCTGTGCTGACTGCCAGCTCAGAGCCTGGAGCCTGTTTCAGTCTGACTCCCTCTCTCTCTGATCCTTCCCTGCTCACGCTGTCTCTCTCTCTCTCTCTCCTAGAAACAAATAAAACATTAAAAAAAAAAAAGAAAACTGATACCTAAAGAGAATTCTGAAGGACCAATTGGCATTATTAGTCAAATTATAGCCCCTGCAGAGAAGACAGCATGTAAAAATTATGAAGAACACAAGTAGTCAATGTTTGTGGAACTTAAGTTATGAGAAACAAAGGTAAGGAATTTGTAAGTGATGAAGTGAGGAAAATAAGGAAGGTCCTGTCCATGAAGACCCTTGCAGACCACAGACAGAGATTAATATTTATCAGTAAATAGTTAACACGAGAAGAGACATAGTCTTGGAGAAGGAGCATGATTTCATTTTAAGCACATGGTATATGAAGTGTCTGCGAGCATACAACTAGTGATGTGCACTTAGCAATATTTTTTTTGGAAAAGTTCTGACCTTTGGAATTCATCACGTAAATGACAATAAAATCAATTGCACTAAGTGAAATCCCCTTGGAGAACATGGAGTAAGAAGAACAAAGAGAAAACAAGAAAAGAAAGGTCTGAAGATAAAATATTGAGGAACAGGAATACTTCATAGATTAATCAAAAATGACGAGACTGTGGGCACTAAAAAGAGACCTACAGAATTAGGAAGAAAGTCAGGATGGCATGGAATCCATGTGAAGAATGACTAAACCTTAATTTAAAAATATACTCTGGGGATGCCACGCAAAATAGCCACTGAAAAAATATGCCATTGAATTCAACAACAATAACGTTCTTCTGGGTGTTAGAAAGAGCAGTGGGGTGCTGGACATGAAACTCAAGTTGAGGACCCTTAAAGCCGAAACTAAAGAGGGGTAAGATGAGAAGGTGGAGATAATGGTATCTTTTCAAAGGTATCAAAAAATTATTAAAGAGGCGAGAGCTCAGTCAGTTAAGCGACGGCCACTTTATTTCAGCTCAGGTCATGATCTCACAGTTATGAGTGCAAGCCCTCCTGACAGTGCAGAGCCTGCTTTGGAGTCTCTCTCTTTCTCTCAGACTCTGCCTGTCCCCAACTTGCGCTGTCTCGGTCTTTCTCAAAATAAATGAATAAACTTAAAAAAAAAAAAAGAATTGGGAGTACAAGCAGAGAAGGATAAAGAGACAAGGAAAATCTCAGTATCTAGTGTTGTGTTTTATTGTCCTTGTTTGCTTTCCAGGTGAAAAATACATCTTCCCCTTAAAATAATCCTTTGATAACTGAAGACAATTCGTATTCTTGTTATCTGGATATCACATGTATCCAAGGTTTGTCTTAGTTAAAGAACTCTTTTTTTTTTTTTTAATGTTTTATTTATTTCTAGGAGAGAGAGAGACAGCATGAGCAGGGGAGGGTCAGAGAGAGAGGGAGTCACAGACTGAAACAGGCTCCAGGCTCTGAGCTGGCAGTCAGCACAGAGCCCGACGCGGGGCTCGAACCCATGAACCACGAGATCATGACCTAAGCGAAAGTCGGACCGTTAACCGACTAGGCTACCCAGGCGCCTCTGTCTTAGTTAAAGAACTCTTAAGTACACATTAAGTAACATCACCTTTTTTACTTTTAACTTAACTTGCCTTTAACTTATAAGTTAACAAGTTAACTTATTAACTAATAAATCCAACCCACGTAATAAATTATAATCAACAAGTACTTTTGCAAATCTTGTGGGGCAAAAAAATGACATGAAATGAGAAAATAAATATAGACTGGTTTCCTTGGCTTTTATATTAAGTCTTTTACTACAGAATTCAAATATTGATCTTTCATAAAATCTCTTTTATATTCACATGCTGACTGGTAGATTTGAAAAGTCAGCAATGAGAAACTACAGAGCAATAACAACTTTTATCCTGCTGGGACTGACAAATGACCCACAACTGCAAATCCTACTTTTTAGCTTTCTATTTCTCACCTACATCTTGAGTGTAACAGGGAACATGACTATTATCATCCTCACATTGGTGGACTTCCATCTTAAAACTCCTATGTACTTTTTTCTCAGAAATTTCTCCTTCTTAGAAGTCTCATTTACCACTCCCCATATTCCTGGATTCCTGTACAGTATATCTACTGGAGACAAAACCATTATCTACATTGCTTGTGCAAGTCAAATATTTTTTGCTATTGTCTTTGGAGCAATGAAATTTTTTTCTCCTGGCAGCCATGTCCTATGATCGCTATGTTGCTGTCTGTAAACCCCTTCATTACACGACCATCATGAAATTAGGGTGTGTACCTTATTAGTCCTCTGCTGTTGGTTGTCTAGCTTGTGATCATTCTTCCACCCCTTAGCTTGATCCTCCAGCTTGAATTCTGTGACTCCAATACCAGTGATCATTTTAGCTGTGATGCAAGTCCCTTCCTAAAGATCTCATGTTCAGATACATGGGCAACAAAAGAAATGGTTAACTTGTGGCTGTGTTTACACTCATTATCACCCTAGTGTGTGTATTGATGTCCTACACATACATCATCAGGACAGTTCTGAGCTTCCCTTTCTTTCCAAAAAGAAAAAGTGCCTTTTCTACCTGCTTATCCCACATGACTTTTAGTTTTCATCATCTATGTAGTACAGAGTATTACAAATGCGCTTTATCTAGAGTCACAATTGTTACATTTTGTATGATTAATTTCATCATTCTCTCTCTCTATATATATATGTACATATATATACATACACACACTTTATATTCTATATACATACATTTTATAGTCATATGTATAAATACTGATACTAAAAACATAAATATATACCCATGTTTTCTGAACCATTTGATAATAAGTTAGACATTGTGCCTCTTTATCTATCTCATAGTATATTTCCTAATAAGATTGTTATGCTATATAAGCAAAGTATAATGATCAAAATCGGAGAATCTAACATTGATCATATAATTCATTAATGTCTTTTATATCTTTTTATTTCATCCAGATCCAGCATATTTCAGGATCACACACTGCATTTAGTTCTCATTTCTGTTTAGCTCTGTTAATCTAGAACAGTTCTTCAGCCTTTCACCTTATTGTCTTGAGAATTTTGAAGAAGACATGTTATTGGAGCTCATCTGATTTTTCTTGAAGATTAAACTGAGGTTTTGAAGGGCTTTGCAGGAAAAAAACAGAAGGGATGATAGATTCTTCTAGTCCACATTTTCAAGAGTCATATAATGTGGATTTTCCCAGTGGTGATGATAACTGATCACTTGGCTAAGGTGGTCTCTTCCAAATCTCTCTAGGCTGCAAGGTTATTATTTTCTCCATATAATAACAAGTAGTTTATTGGGCCATATTTTGAGACTATATAAATATCCTATTCATGAAACCTTCATCCGCTCATTTTAGCATTCACTGATGCTTTGCTAACTTAATCATTACCTCTACATTGATTAGCCAGAATATTTTACTAAATAAATGATCTTTCTTTTCTCCCGCATAGATTATTTATTTATTCTAAAGCAGTATTGTCTCAAGAATTCTCATTTTAGCCAATATGTTATAATCTCTTAAATCATCATTTATTTTATATCCAAACTTCCCAAATATGGTGAGTGCCACTCTTAATTGTATTCTGAACTTTGTTTAAATGTCTTCTTTGTTTTCTCTTTTTTTTTTTTTTGAGTACTTCTGTACAGCAAGGTAATTTCAGCTCTCTTATAGTTTCTTGGATCAGCCCTAAATAATACTGCCATTTCTGCAAGGATCCCAGATTCCTTTTTTGCTAATAATGTTTAAAAACCAATAATTAGTTGTGTTGGTGTTTTACTGCTTAAAAGCCCTCTCAGAAGACTCTGTGT
Organism: Hyaena hyaena; assembly: GCF_003009895.1. Taxonomy (NCBI): domain Eukaryota; kingdom Metazoa; phylum Chordata; class Mammalia; order Carnivora; family Hyaenidae; genus Hyaena; species Hyaena hyaena. The sequence goes on along the minus strand of NW_024082574.1, from coordinate 112,427 downwards.
GTGTGTGTATGTGTGTGTGCAACACATTCACACTGATACTTCTAATTCTAATATACACTATACAGGTTACTCAAGAAACAACTATTTGTAATTTGTTTCCTCTACAGTGAGAAGCCTCAGAGTGACTTTCTTCAGTGCTACACTTGCATAAGCCTAGAGTACACAAAGAATTACAGAACTGATAATCCATATCACTGCGAGAAGTAAACCGAATATGCAGAATTCAAATTTTTCATAACATTTTAAATAAAATTTACATTGGATGAAACAAATCTTAGGTATCCAATTTTCTGAGTTTTGACAATATAAGCCATATTCCTATTAACTGTCAAGATCAATTAATGAATTGTAGTTTCTATTTTGAATTATGGATATAATTTCGTATGATTTCATTAAAATTAATCTACAAATAATTTCAAGTAGCTGTATGGGAATTATGAGGGAAATGTATGGTAGCTGTAGACATAGACAAGAACAAATATGACACATATGGAAGATAATCTGGAAGATAATCACCACTATGCTATAAAACAACTGACACAGTGGCGTATACATTAGGAGAATTACAGGGTTGTGACATCTATGTGTTTTATGAGCTGATACTTAGAGTAACTTCAGTTCTAGAGAAAACAAAACATAATACTATCTTAAAAGAAATCATTTGAATTTATAAATTCAAATTTTTACATTTATAATTCAAAATTGAATTATGAAAAGATACTTGATATCATTTACCATGGAAAACTTATACTGAAGTAAAAACTAATAACTTTATGGCAGGTAATAAAATTCATCAAATATTCCCATTTTTCAATAGATTCATGGACATGTTTAAGAAATTAAACATGTTTTATATTTTTGAAAAAGATTGTATGAGAAGTCAACTATGTGTATATTAAACCATAGTTTATCTTCTAATTTTAAAAATTTATCCAACATAAATACTAAAAATCACACAAATGAGATGTATGCTTCATTTCAAATATACTATGTGTTTTTTTTACCATTTTGACAATTGACATTTCAATAAATAACTTTTAAATATATTTCTGTACATTATCCTTTTAAAGAGTAAATTCCCTTGGAGTATCTAAAACATTCAAAAATTAAAATGTTAAATTTATCTAAGCATTTTAAAGAACATGGCTTTTAAATAAAACATGGTATATGTATTTAAATTATTAACAAATACAGCTCTCTCACACCTACACTGGATAGTACAATCAAACCTTTTATTTTATTTTACAACATTTCTAGAAAAAAAAACTTGCAATTTTACATTTCTTACCTAGAAATGTTTCACTTTGAAGAATCAAGCATTAAAATCAGAATGTATGGAATGGAAAGAGTTTCTAAGCTTAGGTAAATTAAAGTGGTCCAAATAATTAAATGTTAAAGATAAATTCTTAAGCTACAAGAGTCTAAATAGTTTTTGTGCACTTTTTTTTTATATTTTCAAATTAATTATTTCAAAAACGGTATTACTTGTTTGAAGCAGAAAATATCTTTCTAAATATGTCTCTGAAGGCTTGTTTAACTTGCTGGTTTCTCAGAGTATATATGAATGGATTCAACATAGGGGCCACTGAAGTATTGAGCACAGCCACTCCTTTGCTTGAAGTGACTCTTTCATTTGCAGATGGCTTTATGTACATGAATATACAACTTCCATAAGTGATGGATATAACAATCATGTGAGAGGAGCAGGTAGAAATGGCTTTTTTCTTTTGCTGATTTGAAGGTAATTTTAGAATTGTCTTCATGATATAAGAGTAAGACAAAACTACTAAGAATAGTGTGACAATGACGATCATCACGGCTAAGAAAAAAGCAATCAGTTCTAATAAATGTGTGTCTGAGCAAGAAAGTTGCAAGACAGGAGAAATGTCACAAATGAAATGATCAATGATGTTTGAGGCACAGAAATCCAGGTTAAGAACCAAAATCAGTGGAGGGAAAATGATCAGGAATGCAGTTGCCCAAGAACGGAGTACAAGCTGATGACAGACTCTGCTGCTCATGATAGATGCATAATGCAAAGGCTTACAGATGGCAACATAGCGGTCATAGGACATAGCTGCCAGAAGGAAAAATTCTGTAGTCCCCAATAATATGTAAAAAAATAACTGAGATATACAATCATTGTAGGAGATGGTCTTCTCTCCAGTTACAGTGGTGATTAGGAATCTGGGGATACAAGCACTTGTGAAGGAAATTTCCAGGAAAGAGAAATTACGGAGGAAGAAATACATCGGGGTCTTGAGAGGATAAGCCAGTAGCGTGAGGGCAATGATGCTTAAGTTTCCTAAAATACTCAACATGTAATTTAGAAGTAGAAGTAAGAAAATTACAATCTGTAACTGAGAATTATCTGTCAGTCCCAGAAAGATAAACTCTATCTGCTTTGTATGGTTCTTCATTTCTCTTTTGTGATGTCACATTCTAGAAATTAAAAACGTACAATAATAAGAAACTATCTGGGTAGCTTTATAGGTAGAAAATGATATATGAAAGGATCCATATTCACAAACATACTTATTTATGAAGTAAAACTTTATGAGGCTGAAGATATGATCTAGAAGCATGCAACAGAAACTATTTTTAAAAAGCACTATTGATGTCAACTCGGTTTTGAAAATTAGTCTGCAAAATCCATAATACTTTATTTTTTCATCCTTACAAACTTCCAACTCATTTGTAACTTGTTCCAAGTATGTCCATTTATTAATAAATTAGATAAAATCTTGGTTTCTCATTCAAAATTCATTAATTCATTTTTAATTATTGGCTTTGTAGAAATAAAATATGCCAGTATAATGAATTCTGAAATTCCGAAATTTTAGATTTCATATTAAATGTTGTATTTGCTTAGAGCCCCATTAGAGCCTCTTGCAACTTTCCTATGAACTACTGCTAAAGAATATAAAATGACAAAAGAAAAAGAGTGTAAGGGCCGCCTAGGTGGCTCAGTCAGTTAAGCGTCTGACTTTGGCTCAGGTCATAATCGCAGGGTTTGGGGTTTGGAGACCCACATGGGTCTCTGTGTTGACAGCTCACAGTCCGGAGCCTGTTTTGGATTCTTCGTCTCCCTCTCTCTCTCTGCCCCTCTCTCACTCTCTCTCTCAAAGCTAAACATTAAAAAAATTGTTAATGAATATTTACAGAATATCCAAAATAATAAATTGAAACTATTACCAGTTCAGCAATGTGAAAAAAACCACAAATTTCGAAAAAGGAAAAAAAATATTGAGAATGTGTAATGGAATATTTACCTCTCTCAAAAGGCAATTCAATTTCCAACTTACATATGAGCCATTTGTCATGGCATAGTTTGAGTGAAATGTAGGAAGCATTCTAAATATTTTTAAATTGTCAGTTCTTTAAATCATTTTATTCATGCAGATAATTTCATTTGGAAGTGAGGACATTGATGAATATATTCCCTTTAGAAATATTCTAAATGAAATTTTAGATGCAAAAATGCAAAAAGCTGTATACAAACTGACCCTATTTTTATAAATGTCTACATAGGCTACATGAAGGTATGATTTCTGCCAACATATACAAAAATAATAGGAATTAAAATTAAAGGAAGTTGTTAAATTGTAGGGCATTTATATTTTTCATTAAAAATTCAGTCATTCTTAGTAACACAATCTACCAAAGAAACCATGCAATAAAACATGTTTTTCAAACTCCTCCAATTTATCATTTTATAAAAGAAAAAGCAAAATTACTGTGAATTCAAAACACTAATTGGTTATATATTTTAGAGCCATATTTTCAATTAAAATAAATCTAGTGAGGCACTTTACTTTCCTCTTAATCCAAGGAAATCTTTGTTATCAATTTGCTAAATAATTGCTGAATACGTAGGCTATTCCCAAATAATTTTTTATTTTAAAATTTGTTTTTTTTAAAAAAACATATCATATGTATTTTTTCTTTTAAATAAAAATATTTAATCTAAATTGTTCTTATTATTTTTCCAATAAATATCTTTACCTGTTCTGAAGCTGTTCTTTTTATATTGAATACATAATATTTTCCTGTGCATGAGTTTTCCTATTACCTCATATACAAATTCATAACCCCACTAATTATCAATGATAAGTTTTCATTGCTCAAAGTGTTCATCATAATTAGCACCTCCAAAAGAGCTATTTTTCCTGCTTTTAAAAAATGTATTAACATATTTGAAGCCAGTTCTCTGAGAAAAATGTCCTCCTTGTTATATTTGACTGACTTCTAGAGTTGTTCAGGTACTCTTTCTCTAGAGAGCATAGGATACTCTTCATTCCCTTCACAATACTGTACTGCAGTGTCTGGTTTAAACCACTAGAATATTAGAAATGCAAGTGCAAGTGCCTAAAGCAAACTTTATGCTCTTATATATATGGGTTTAGAAAATGAGGAGTAATTAATGCTTTATACAAGGAGTAATAACAAAATGTCACTTCTAAATCATTGCTTCTTATTTGTATGTCACTTACAGAGTACTTGCAGTTATTCTTACATTTTTGAAAGCAACACCACTATTTTACTTACCATAAGCAGTATATGTTGGTATATTTTTTTTCTAGAGGCTATATGACCAGGGATCAACCATAATGAAAGGCAAACATACTCACTGGGAAACAATATTCAATTTTGTAGGCAGAAAAATTAATATAAAATACCTTTTTTTAAAATAATTCAATGCAGGGAGATAAAGTGTGACTATTTCAATAATGTAATTTTTCTGCACTATCAATATATCTAAACATATGGGAGTATCTATGCCCCGGGTAATAAAGATTTCTCTTAAGCTCCTCTGTTGAAATATCATACAAATTATAAGATGTGTGTCCAACCAATCCCACCTTGCAAACATTCATGAAGATTACCATAGCTGAGATGATTAGCTTGAAACTTGGGAAATATTTATTAGTTTGAAATGATCTAAGGAATGAACGCATTCCTACAGGAAATCCAAAGGGACAGTGTCTCTAAGGAGAAATAAGAGAGATGAAAAATATTCAAAAGAGCCTACAAAACAACAGTTGGCCTTTCTCCTTCTCATTTTATTAAATAAAAGCTTCTTGTTTCAAGCATGATGACAGAAAACTGTTAGGGTTGTCACATTAAAAATACTCCTTTCAAGACAATCATGTAGACAATCAGCAAGACAATCATGCTGTAAACTAGGAGATTATTTTGGGTCATACACAATAATATGTGCCGAGATAGTAATAATATGTGCTAAGTTAGTTCCTTTTTGAGTGCTTTTTTTCTTTTCCAACATGCAAATCTATCACTAGAAGAGCAGCATATGGGGACCTAACTCAAGTACTACTCCTACTTATCTTTTTTTTTTTTTTTACAAACAATTGTGTTCAATATTAAGAGAAGTAGAATTTTTGCACTTATAATTTGAGAATGAATATTTCCTTCAGTGATTTGAGAATGTACACCTAAGTTCAAACTTTTTGAGTTACTAATCATTGTAACCCCTATCATTTATTGCATTTTTACTGTGCAGAAGTACTGTACTAATTGTCATACATTTGTTTTCAACTTTATCATCATAATAGGCAAAGTATACATAATTATGAACTTCTTTGTTGTTGGAAAAAAAAGGGAAATCATTTTACTTGCTCACACTCATGACAAAGTATAGAAATTACAGAGACAGGATTGAAATTAGATCTTTAATTCCAAAGTGCAGTTTGTTAACCATTATGCCATGTTTCCAATTAAGTAAATGGATGGTTAGATGACAGACAGATAATGGTAGTTACATAGATAGATGATATAGATAGATGATAGATAGATAGATAGATAGATGATTGATAGATAGGTAGATACGTAGATACTTAGATACATAATACATAGATGAGGATAAATCATAGAAAGATAGATGATGATAGATAGATAGATGATGGAGAGATAGATAGATGAGGACAGATAATAGGTAGGTAGGTAGGTAGGTAGGAAGGTAGATAGATGGATAATAGATAATAGATAATACATAGAGAGATGAGAAAGGTATTTAGCTTGGAAAGTAATCAATAATCTAATGCCTGATTCCATACCGAGAATATGAGTACTGAACCTTTTTTGAAAGGTTCATTTCTGATTCATTTTTGAAAAACTGACATTCTTATATCAAAAATCCAAAAACTATTTCAAGAAATAAAATGAACTCATGAAGCTTTTTTGAGTATACCTTTAAAATAAAAATTGTATTTTTAACCGAATTTTATATATTTTAAAGTTTAAATGACCGTATTATGGGAAAAATTGTAATTGAACAGAAACAGAAACAAATGAAGTAACAGTAACTTACACTGAACAAACCACAGGGGTAAATAGCAAAGAAACAAAAATACTTTAGTGTGTAACACTTTAAAATATCATGCTCTGATGATTGTCCACAGGATATATTCTAAAGAGTAAAAGAATTAACAAATGAATCTTTAATTTGTTTGCTTTCATTGGCGGCATTGATGGAGAAATTCTGATTTCATTTTTATATAAATTTTAGCATTGGGCAAATTAATAAATATGTTGATTTTGACAACTAGCAATCCTAAGGTAGAAAAAAGGGGAGAAGGAGAATCTAATATGAATGGGAAAATAATTCAGCGGTGTTGGATTAGAATTACAGGCAGCAATGTCAACTAATGACTTCTTCCTGTGTTTTTTACCCTAACTTTGTCCTTTAAAAGTTCTTAGAAAGCATTTGGACAGTATTATTAGGCTCAAAACCAAACGGAATGTTCCAAAATGACACGGGACTCTTCCTGAAGGCCATATTCTCTACGGATCAATCCCTCCTTCTTTTTGTGACTTCTACATGTTGGATTAGCCTAAGATTTCTTTTCTCTCTCCTTTCTATGCTTATTCCCAAAGTCCTCTAACTCAGTCTCATGTTCCATTTGGTGAAATTTAACCACATCTCACTATTTCCATTGCCACTTTTCTGGTTAAAGCCACCATTTTTAAAATTTTTACATTTTACTGACAATTTTACTAGGCAAAGATACTGACATTAAATTCCTAGCATATGAGAAACTAGTATTGAACATCAATTCATGATATGCTGTGTTTTCAAATTTTTCTTTAGTTAATGTATTATTAACATACTGGGGCACCTGGGTGGCTCAGGTGGTTAAACATTTGACTTCAGCTCAGGTTACGATCTCATGCCCCGCATTGGGCTCTGTGCTACAGCTCAGAGCCTGAGGCCTGTTTCAGATTCTGTATCTCCCTCTCTCTCTGCCTCTCTCTTACCTCCTCTCTCTCACTCTCTTTCTCAAAAATAAATAAACATTAAAAAATAAAAAATATATATTATTAACATACTGATAAAATATAGCACTTTATGTGCAAAATATCACCCCAGGTTTTTCTGCCCAGATTGTATCTTTCTCAACCTCTAAAATGGCATTAAAACAACCACTTAATCATTTGGGGGAAATTCTGATATCCTCATATGTTATACCAATATAATCCAGATACATTATAGATACTAATGTAAATAGGTCTTAAAGCTATGGAAAGAAAATATAAGTAAATGTATGATAAGATCAGAATCAGTAAAGCCTCTCAAGTAATGGGAACAGATTCAAAAATAATAAAACAAAAGTCATATATTTTACTACATATTAACCAAATTTTCTTTATACCAGCAATACCTTAAATTATATTAAATATTAAATAACAATTAAATAGGATTTGTAACATATAAGACTTACATAGGCTTAATATCCTATATATATAAAAATATCTTAGAATACAGTCACTTTTATGAAAAAACAATGAAAGAATAGTAGTAGTATGCTCATAAAAAACATAAATTGCCAATAAACATTTGAAAATTGCTATACATCGTGAGCAATCAACAAAATGTGGGTTAAAGTGAACAAAAGAATAAAATATTATTTGGATCATCATTTTGACAAAGACGTAATACACTGATAATACATCTTGACCTGGTGTTATTAACCCATCTTCCAATCTCCAAGGACATGTCCCTATTCCTAGATGCATCAGTCAGCTTTTGTTTTCTTTTTCATTTCTATACTAATTACATTGTACATTCATTAGTGACTTTAAAGTAGGGTCACCAAGGACACTTGTTCTTGTTTTTGTTGTTTTTAACTTAGTTGATCTTACCTACATAACAGCTTGCCTATGTAAAGCATCCTCAATCATTTCTTGGTGAAACTTTAAGGAAACTACCTCATGATAAAATTGTTTGAACACATCATCAACTTTTCAAAAATCAGAGAATTTCTGGTGTTCCTTGCCTGTTTACTAGTCTCTCCTTCTATGAAGCTAATCATATTATGCAGAAATAGTTCCTTGTTTAATTTAGACAGATACTGTAATTCATGATAAATGTTAGACCTATGGATATAAAAATTGATAAAGATTCTGTATGCATTTCCACTTCTACCTTTGAGTGAAAGTGAGGAAGAATGACTACATTATATCCATTGCACTACTAATAATTCTTATTTAATTGTGACCTGTGTGGAAAAGAAACTAGGGCCTGAACAAGAGACTGAACTGTAAGTATGTTCATATTTCTCAAATCAAGTTTTTCTATTATGAAATATGAAAAACTAATTAAAATATTTTCAGTCACTTTCCTAAGTGTGTGTGTATTTAAATATATATACACATTTATACACAAACACTCATTTTTATATATGTATATGTGTGTATTAAAAACCTGTATAGTTCATAAGGATATGAGAAATTAATTTCATGTCTTGAGTGTTACTTCTTTTTCAAGAATATGAATCATGGAAGCAGATGAAGAGACTGCTAAGCTTGTGTTTTATGAATCGGTTAAATATGTGAACAATAAAATGGTCAGATTTGATAAGCATATAATGCAATATCGATTGCCCTAATTGCTATCACATGCTCATACACACACACACACACACACACACACTCTCTCTCTCTCTCTCTCTCTCTCAATTGTACAAATACATCTCTTCAACTAAAAAAGATCTTGTTTTTTAAACAAAAATTTTTGATGTCTAGGCATATTAAACTTATTTAAAAAATAATAAGTTACATCTGTAATAAAATTAATTTGTTGGAATGTTTCTGAGGCATGTTTCTGAAGTAGGTAACTAGAAGGACAAAGAAAGGGTTATTCCGCATCCTAGGATAATAGCCAGGATCAGCAGGGACTTTTACTAGAGGCTACAACAGGGAATGAAAGGAAGATGACTGGAAGAAGAAGGGAAGGTGGGCTTTGGTAACAACGATTCTGTGTTTCTCATTTGAGCTACTACAGGTGTTTCAGGTGTGGCTCTGCAGAACAGAATAGGATAACAGCCTTGAGATTAAGTTTTTTGCCCATGAGTATACTTCAGCCTTCATCCTCTCTGATAGTGTCTAGAAATTCTGAATGCTACTCTTGGTTACGGAGGTTCCATCCAAGACCATTGTGTCAAAGAAGGAACCCAGGAGCAGGCTTTGGTTGAAGCTAGCCATCTCATACTACACCATACAACAGAAATGTCAGTCCATTCTAACTGGACTACAGTCTGAGGAATTTGTCCTATGTACTGTCAGTAAAATCAAAGAGTAATCCCACACAGTTAAGGGACTTTCTAGCAACTAGTTCAGGTAAATATAATACTATACAATACTATCATTAGCTCATACCTACAACTTTTTAAAGACCTCATTACCTTATCTGTATTGTTTTATGTTCTCTATTGTTTTCACATGGTCTACATTAGAATTTAAATGAAAATTCCTATGGAATTGTGATCAGGGAGAGCTGATGAAATGCCCAGCCTGAGAGACTACATTCTACTACTCAAAATTTGGGCCACAGAAGGGCTAGAGGAGCATGATACAAATTCTTATATGCAAGGAAGGACTTTCCACATTAGTGTACTTTCTTCTACATGAACCACAGGAATTAAAGGACTTCTGTCAAGTAGAATCTTGAAATATAAGTAGAGTATATCCTGGTCTTTGTAATTATCTATGTGTTTAATTAATATACTGAGAAACTACTATATTCCAGGAAATGTGATAAGATCTGAGTCTACTACTGAGAATAAGATGGGCCCTGATCTCAAGAGTGTCACAGTCTAACTGGGTGACAAACAGTTAAATAAGTAATTCAATACAGCTCTGATGCTGGGATCATGTATATAGGAATACAATGGAGATGTAGCCAGCCTAGTCTATAGGAATTGAGTTGGTATCTCAGAACTTATTCTAGGTGCAGTGAGGAAAATGGATTGAAATGCTCAAAACAGGAGACAACAAGTCCAATTAGAGTATGAATGTTTCATTTTGAGTATGAGATCAAAGTGATCTGAAGTAGGGTAGAAACAGGTGGAATGAAAGAGATGAACTGTTTTTATAACATATTAAGGTTGCAAATAGATTAGCTTTATCCAGATGTGAGCAATAGGGTGGAAGGAGGCCTTCTAAAAGAAGAGTAAAAATAATGAATTGAGCAAGAGTGGTGATAGTACATTAGTGGATAAAGTTATCAGATTTTGGTAGCCTGATTAATGAATGAAAGACAGAAGAGGAGACTAAAGAGAGATTTGTATTCACTTAAGTGAATTCATTTAATGGCATGGTCTTTGAAATTCAGAGATTGGCTGGATATTAACCTGAGCTATGCTAAAGAATACAACTTGTGACAAGCGTTGCCTCATATTTTAATAAACTGAATGTATGTAATAAAGGGCTTGGTGCATTACCAAGAAGTGTATAAATAAGGAACTATTATAGAATATGAAAGAGGCAGATAAAATGGTCAAATCTCAGGGTTTGTCTTGTTTTTAATTGCTACATTTTGCAATAATTTAACATTACAGAAAAGTGTACAAATCATAAGGGCACAGTTTTGTATATAGCACACAAATGGCATCATCCAAGCCTATAGAGGCATATAACCTAATCCCAGACCTAGTCCATACCTTCACAATCTTCCCTGAATAGGGACATTCTCCTGACTTCTAACTCCATAGAAAGTTTTGCTTATTTGTGAAACTTGCATAAATGAAATCATACTCTACGTACTCTTTTGTGTCTTGTACCTTCATTCAAAATTATGTTCGTGAGAACTTTCCATGCTATTGCATGTACTAATATAAGTTTTATCTTCATTAGTATACTCTTCCATTTTATGAATATACCACAATTTAAAAACTGATTCTTATTATTAATGGACATTTTTATATTTCAAGTTTTTGGATTACTGAGAATAATGAGGCTAAAGTTTCCTAAACATGCATATATTTTGTGTACATATGTACACATTTTGATTGGATAAATACATGGGAGTATAACTTCCTATTTCACAGGTATCTGGACATCAGCTTAATAAATACATTAAAAAAGTTTTCATAGTGTTTATATGAATGTACACTCTAATCTTCAAGATTCTTGGTATGGTTCATCTATTTAATGTCAGTTATTCTCATGGTTGTGCAGAGGCTGTGACTTTAATTTCCTTTTCCCTAAGTACTAGAAAGTTCACATTTCACATGTTCACTAGCCATTAGGTATGCTTTTTAGTGAAGAAATTAGTCTAATTGTTATTAGGTTGGGTTTTGTTTTCCCTTTGGTTTGTTAAACTTAAAATTCTTATTATAGTCCTTGGTGATTATTACAAATATCTTCCGCACTCTCTGACTGGTCTTATTTAAATCACTTTTATTCTAGTATAACTTATATACATATAATAAGACACATTTAAGTGTCGTATTCCATTGAGCTTTGACAAATGTGGATATACATCTTTATAACTACTAATACAATCAAGATATACAAATTTCTATGACTTGTAAATGTTTAATTGTGCTCTTTCCTAGTTAATCCTTCATAAGAGATTTGATTTGACTTTTTCTAATTGAATTAAAATGTAAAGATTTTTCTCTTTAATGTGTATATATTTTCTCTTAGTGTACTAATTTAAGATTTATCCAATTTATCACATACATGAATTCTTTTTTTATACAGTTTATTTATTTTTGAGACAGAGAGAGACAGAGCATCGCAGGGGAGGGACAGAGAGAGAGGGAGACACAGAATCCGAAAGGGGCTCCAGGCTCTGAGCTGACAGGACAAAACCTGATGCTGGGCTCAAACCCACAAACTGTGAGATCACGACGTGAGCCGAAGTCGGACGCTTAATCAACTGAGCCACCCAGGCACTCCACATGAATTCTTTATATACAGATATATACACACATATATATATTGACACTCTATCTTGTGCTTTCACTAAACTCCCTTATTCATTAAAGGATATTTTGTAGATTACTTAGGATTCTATATCTACCCAATCATGTTATCCAAGGAAGATGATTTAACTCCTTTATTTCTAATCAGAAGGTCATCATTTTTTCTATCCTTATTTTACTGCTTAGGAACTCCAGTACACTGTTGAATATGAACTAGGAAGTTGTCATCCTTGCATATTTCATGATCTCACAGGAAAGCTTTTAGGCTTTTCTCCTTATATTTGATATTAGCAGAACTTTTGTGTTGTTTTTTATAAGTAGGCATCCTTTACACATTGAGACATCTCTCTTTGCTTCTACTTTACTGAGACATTTTTAACATAAATACTTAGTGTTGAATTTTGTCAAATATTTTATCCTGAAACTATTCAGAAGAAATTATGCATTCTCCTTTCTTCTGTTATGGAGAAAGATTGATTGATTTAAAATATTGAACTCTGGGCAGGGGATGGACTAGGTGGGTGATGAGTATTAAGGAGGACACTTAGGATAAGCACTAGTTATTATATGTAAGTGATGAGTCACTAAATTCTACTCCTGAAACTAATATTACACTATATGTTAACTAGCTAGGATTTAAATAAAAACTTAAAAAATAAAATATAATATTGAACCAACATTGAATTTCTGGGGTAAATGTCACCTTCTCATGATGTGTTATGCTTATGAAGTCATTGAGTATAATGAGCTTGATTTACTTTTTTTGCTGAAAATTTCCATCTTATTTATAGAAGATATTGTTCAGGTGTTTTCCTTTTTTTGTAATGTCTTTGTTTGGTTTGGCTATCATGGTAATTCTTGCCTAATAAAAGGAGATGGCGGGGGATCTGGGTGGCTCCTTGGTTAAGCATCTGAGTCTTGATATTGTCTCAGGTCATAATCTCGTGGTTCCTGAGATTGAGCCCCATGTCAGCCTCTGCACTGACAGTGCAGACCCTGCTAGGGATTCTCTCTCCCTCTCTCTCTCTATCCCTCCTCCCACCTTTCAAAACTATTGTATAGTTTTTCTATACCTTTATTGACTTTCAGAAAACTAGTTTCATCAATTAGTAAGAAAAATCTCCAATTATAATAGCCAGTTTATCTGTTTCTTCTTTCATTTGTGCCAGTTTATTCTTTTTATATTTTGATGCACTGTTAAATATATAAATAATTAGAATCTCTTGGTGTTCCTGAATAATTGGCTCATTTATCAAATAATATGTAATTTCCTTCTGTATGCTTGTTAATTTTCTTTGGTGGTAATATTAACATAGTTACTCCAACATTCTCTTAATTATGGTTCACATGGGATACATTATTCTATTCTTTTACTTTAGCCTATCTATGTCATTATATTTGAAGTAAAAGGTTTAAATACACCATCTAGGGGGGTGATTTTTTAAAAACACATTTAGTATTGTCTACTTTTTTTAATCAGTGTGGCATGTTTTGATTATTTTATACAATGTAATCATTTATGTTAGGACTTCTGTTTATCATTTTGTTACTTGACTTTTGTTTGTTCCCATTGTTGTTCTTTCTTTTGTTCCCTATTTCCTGGCTTAAAATTAACTCCTTTAATGTTTCCTTTAAATTTATATAATGGTATGTTTTTGACTTTACCATTTCCTAAATGTTTGTGTGTGACTAATAAACAGTAAACATTTCATAGACCACTTGAATCAACATCTTACCAGTGGATGTTGAATTTAAAAAATATATTAATGTATAGAATCCTGCACTCTTCTCTTTTTATTGTGATTACCATTTATATTATGTTTATATACATCAGAAACTCCATTAGATACTGTTATAATTTTTGCTTTCAACAATTAATTTTATGAAAGGATTTAAATAGAACTGGTGTTTTTGTCTTAAATGTTCAGTAGAAGTCTACAATTAAACAATCTGAGCCTGAAGTTCTCTTTGTGGGGTGATTTAACTAGATGTTTGTTTACTTTAATAGATACAGAGCTATCTAGGTTAGATATTTCATCTTGAATTATTTTGGGTAAACTGTGCCTTTCAAAGAATTAACTCATTTTATTGAAGTTACCAAATCTACTCTGCAGATGTTTTCAAAATATTTCCTTTTTATGTTCTTAATAGCTTTATAACCTGTAATGCTACCATTGCTCTCCTTCCTGGTAAATCTTATCTTTTCTCTTTTTTTCACAACAGTTTTATCAATGTTATTTACCCTTTCTAAAAATCGGCTCTTTTAAACTTCACTCTTGTTTTTTTGGTTTCCGTTTCTTTTCTTTCTGTCTTGTTTTCTGTTTAGATACTTTCTCTTTGATATTTTGCATGTAGATTGCTTAAAACAGCAAAGGCAGCAATGAGAAATCACACAGCAATAACGACATTCATCTTGTTGGGACTTACAGAGGACCCACAGCTGCAAGTTCTCCTTTTTATCTTCTTCTTTCTCACCTATGTGCTGAGCATGACTGGAAATCTGACCATCATCATTCTTACATTCATGGATTTTCATCTTAAGACACCTATGTATGTTTTTCTTCGAAATTTCTCCATCTTAGAAATCTTATTCACAACAGTATGTATTCCCAGGTTCCTCTACAGCTTATCAACTGGGGATAAAACAATTACTTATAATGCTTGTGTTAGTCAAGTATTTTTTATTGGGGTTTTTGGGGCCACAGAATTTTTTCTCCTGGCAGCCATGTCCTATGACCGCTATGTGGCCATCTGCAAACCCCTTCATTACATGACCATCATGAACAACAAAGTCTGTACCATCTTTGTCTTCTGTAGCTGGATCTCTGGGTTGATGATCATCGTTGCACCTCTTGGTATGGGCTTCCAGCTGGAATTCTGTGACTCCAATGCCATTGACCATTTTGGCTGTGACCCATTTCCTCTTTTTAAGATTTCATGCTCAGACACGTGGCTTATAGAACAGATGGTTATAATCTTTGCAGTATTGACATTCATTATTACACTGATCGGTTTCATTGTTTCCTACGTATATATCATCAGGACAATTCTAAGATTCCCTTCTGCTTCCCAAAGGAAAAAAGCTTTCTCTACCTGTTCATCTCACATGATTGTTATTTCCATCACATACGGCAGCTGTATTTTCATCTATATCAATCCTTCAGCCAAAGAACAGGTGGACATCAATAAAGGGGTATCCGTGCTCACTACATCTGTTGCTCCTTTGTTGAACCCTTTCATTTATACTTTGAGGAACAAGCAAGTGAAACAGGCTTTTAATGACACAATAAAAAAAATTGCATTTACCTTACACAAGTAAGAGCACATGGAATTTGAAAAATTAATGAAAACAATAATTTGTTCATTCGCAGTTTTCTCTGGAAGTCCTAACTAGTTCAGTCAGGTTAACTTACCTAAAATCTTTCAAATCTTGATTTGTGAACCTGCTCAGAACAAATTATTTATTTCTCTCTTTAATCTCAATCAAACCTGTTTCTTCAATTAAATTAATTAATTAAAGGAACATGAGAATTTGTTTCCAAGAAATAAAATCTTCTTCCTTCTCTCACTAAGCTTCTCTAATATTATCCAAAAAGAGATTGTATAACATGTGAAATATAGTGTCTATGAGTCCTGAGAAATTTTGGGGTCAATAGTTTTTCTAAACTTCTTCAATTCACATATGTAAATATGCCAATAGAAACATTTGAATTATAAAATACTTCATCTTTGTTTTAAGGTATTAATCATATAAACTTTAAAATAAAAGAACTCAAAATGGGTATATTATCAAGCAAAATTAAAACATTGTAACTAAAGTAAGAAAATAAATACTAGAAATCTGGAAACAAATATGATATACTAAAGACATAAGCAACCTAGAATATTTAGATTTTCTTCAAGAAAGAGAGGAAAATTTTCGACCACAACTGCTGGACGATAACATGCAAGACTCATACCCACATGCACATGTGCACAAAATAAAACAAGATTAAAAATAATAAGAGGACTTTTACTTCCAGCTCTATCAGAGTAACTAATTTGAGCCCATGTTCTCTGCTTAAGTCATCATGAAACTAAATCAATTTAATGAAGAAACTTGACAACAAGAAACTCAAAACCGTATCTTTTTAGAAAGAGAGATTTCAATAAATGTGACCACAATTAACACTAGCTCAGCTAAAGTGTGAGACGGAGACCAAGCTCAACATGACTGTCTCTCTGAAGAGAGTTAGCAAAGATCAAATCAGCTGAAGTGGTTAGTATCCTCGGGTCAAGACTACATTGAACTGGAATCTGGGCAGAAGGTCCCCATTTATGCCTTGGCTGAGGAACAAGTATAGCCCATGATTGCACATGAGTAATAAGCCTAAGAGTCCAACAAAGACACCTAGTGCTGAGGAGTCTGTGGGCTTGCAGTTTGGGCTAAGAAAGTGAAAAGACCTTATTAATATCTCTTCAAACCTCAGACTTCTTGCTGAACACCAGGAAAGCCACTTAGGAGTATATTAGGAGTAAAGACCACAGTACAGAGCAAGAGTGAGAAAATTAAGAACTAGGGAGAAATCTATCCACCACTGGTTCTAGTAAATAATGTTTTATTGAAACATGTCCACTCCCAGTCATCTGCATATTGTCTATGGCTGCTTTTAATGGCAGAGTTGAGTAGCTTAACAGACCTCATGGCCTCAAAAGCCAAAGATATTTACTATCTATCCTTTTACAAAAAATGTTTGCCCACCTCTGGTGTAGAATTTACTTTTCTATTTTTTTGTATCATTTGAGAAGAAATAATGAGAGGCAGGTTGCAATGCAGCGATATTTGTCTTCATCTACCCAGATGTCTCTAGAAGGTAACTTTTAAACTTGTTGGCCAGCCACGAAAACTGAATTAGTCCATCCCTCTACAATCTCCCCCTTTGTCCATGACTGTATTTGAAAGGATGAAATGTGAAGAAGCCTATGTATTCTGTCCACCTATATCTCACACTAACAACTCAAATTACAACCACGTCAATGTTATATAACACAAGGGAAATTTACTTATTTGCCATTGAATAGAAAATTTTGTTGAGCCCATCCATTCCTATAAATCTTCAATCGCAACTTAACTTTCCTTGAAAAATGATACTTATTCACAACTCCCCAAGTTCTATATGTGAAATTCAAAATCAAGCCACACTAGTATATTCCCTATCCTACGGCTATTAAATTCAAGGAAGGCCATCTGCATGATCTGTTCATCATTCAACCTAAGTATGTGCCAAAACTGTAAGGCAATGTCCTTAAAGTTTGGATAGTGCCTTTCAAGTGCTGTTTGGCTGAGTCATCCTTAGTGTAGCTTGCCATGCACCCATATAAAAGTAGCCTATCATTTTTAGCCTAAGCCACCTTAACTGAAGAGACTATCCAAGATGAAAATTATGTGAGACCAATTCTTACTAAATACTATGAGAAATTTTAGCTATATTTTAAAGTGAGTGCATTCACTAATCCTTAAATTATGTCTTGTTTCATGTGAAAAAAATCTCTTTTATCGTTGGTATTTAAAGTAGATACTGGAACTCTCTGTTTCAAAATTAAAATACACTTCAATATTAAAAACATCAAAATCAGAAAATTAAGATTACTTAAAGCTGACATTAAGTTTTCCCTCCTTAACAAAATATTAACAATTCTGATTTTATACTTTACAAAGCAAATTAGATAATATCACATATTTGTTATATATACTGGCCTTCTATTTATTAGCTTAAAGTAGCTATTTTATGGTATGAGCATAAAACTGTGGGTAAGAAGGGAAGAAACAACTAATCTCTTCATAACATCTATTTGGAAACTGTTAATCAAAAAGATTCAGATTGGAGGATACAAATTGAACAATTAAATTTATTATATATGGGTTTTTTTTCCTTTTTAAAAAATGTATTTATTTTTATTTATTTTTTAGTAATAGAAAGACAGAGCATGAGAAAGAGAGGAGCAGAGAGAGAGAGAGGGAGACACAGAAGCTGAAGCAAGCTCCAAGCTCTGAGCTGTGAGCACAGAGCCAGATATGAGGCTCAAACCCACAGACCTTCACCATGATCTGAGCTGAAGTCAGATGCCTAACTGACTGAGCCCCCAGGTGCCCCTTTGCCTTTTTAAAAAAATAGGTAGGTATCCTGGAACTTTCGATGATTAATGAGTGAGGAACAACAATTGGATCTATTTAATGCAAAATTTGCACTGGTTACAGATGATGTCCTGTTCTCTAGTATGGAAATTAATCTGATATTCTCTTTGAATATGAGGGAAAATAGCCATGATTTATGCAAATTAAAGTAGAATTTAGTATAAGAAGATCATGTTAATAATTAAAGACTATAAATATTGGATCACTAATTTATATATATGAAACTATTTATCCATTATATGATAATTAACGAATTTAAACATAAACTATAAATAAATAAATATATAAATAAATAAATACATAAATAAATATTCAGGGTTCTTGACTTTTCCCTGACATTAGCCATCTCTCTTATTTTAATCCTGCAACCACTTTCTTGCTGGACAAGAAAGACTTTAAACTTAGATTCTACGACACACTTACGTCAATGGACATTTCATCTCAGCAGAAAATCAACATGGAAACAATGGCTTTGAATGACACACTAGACCAGATGGACTTATGAAAAAGCTAATAATTTGGCACTCTGATGAAGGAACAGTAACAACCTTGTATAAATATATACTTGTAGGTAAGCCTGATGTCGTGGAGAAGGTCACTTCTGTATTCCTCCTTCTTCTATGACTACTCATTAATTAATTCAAATCACTTGTATTGAGAACTTATGATGTGACCAATATTGCTATAAGTGTTAAGGCCAAAAAGAGTGAACAGGTAATGACCCATCTCTACTGATATGTATTACATTCAGAACATTCCATTCTAAAGTCTAAAACATTCCATTCCATGGAATTCTAAAATCCCATTCCATTCTATTCTAAAAGGGGAAATACATTCTTTTAAGTATACATGGAACATTCTCCAGAATGGATCACATATTAGGTCACAAAACAGGCCTTAACAAATACAAAAATATTGACTCATACTATGTACCTTTTCTAACCATAATACAATGAAACTAGAAGTTAACCACAGGAAGATATTTGGAAAGACCACAAGTATATTGCAGGGTAAATACCTGCTACTAAACAGTGAATTGGTCAACCAGGAAGCCAAAGAAAGAACTTAAAAATACATGCAAAAAAATGAAAATGAAAACACAACAGTCCACAACAATTTTGAGAGCAGCAAAAGTAGTCCTAAGAGGGAAGTACATAGCAATACATGCCTACCTCAGGAAGCAAGAAAAATCTCAAATAAACAACCTAACTCTACACTTAAAGGAGCTAGAAGACAAGCAACAAATGAAGTTGAAATCCAGCAGAAGAAAGGAAATAATAAAAATGAGAGCCGAAATATATGGTCTAGAAACTAAAACACACACACATGCACACACACACACACACACACACACACACAAATAGAACAGATCAATGCAACCAGGAGCTGGTTCTTTGAAAAAAATGAATAAAATTGAAAAACCTCCAGCCAGACTCATCAGAAATTAAAGAGAAAGGATCCAGAAAAATAAAACCACATGTGAGAGAGGAGAAATAACAACCAACACTACAGAAATACAATTATAAAGGAATATAATGGAAAAACTACATGTCAACAAATTGGAACAACCTGGAAGAAATGCACAAACTCTTAGACACATATAAACGACCATAACTAAAAAAGAAGAAATAGAAAACTTGAGCAGATGGGTAACCAGGAAAGAAACTGAATTGGTAATCAGAAAACTCACTACCTTAAAAGTCCAGGGCCAGATGGCTTCACAGGCAAATTCTACCAAATATTTAAAGAAGAATTAATGCCTATTCTTCTCAAACTATTCCAAAAAATAGAAAGAGAAGGAAAACTTCCTAAAACTCATTCCATGAGGCCAGCATTACCGTGATCCTAAAACCAAATAAAGAGTCCATAAAAAAAAGAGAACTACAGGCCAATATCCTTGATGAAGACGAATGCAAAAATAAGACAAAAACAGAGAGAGAGGCAAACCTTAAGAGCATCTTAAATACAAAGAGCAAAATGAGGGTTGCTAGAGGGAAGTTAGGTGGGGGGATGGGCTAAATGGGTAATGGGCATTAAAGAGGGCAATTGTGACACACACTGGGTGTTATATGTAATGATGAATCACTAAATTCTACTGCTGATACCAATATTGCAATATATGTTAACAAACGTGAATCTAAAATAATTGAATGACTCTTGACTACAATGATTTGATGATTTCCTGTCTTACATTTAATTAATTAAAAAGAAAAAAGATAACATATCTAAGTACTTCATATTGGGGAAATGTTAGAAGGTAAATTTTCAATTACAGGTTTAGAGTGGCCTTACTATATATTTATTTGGTATTCTGACTTGGAGTCAATTCCAAAATGTTCAACATAGGCCCAGAAAGATATTCATAGGAACTGGCAATGGGAAAGTGTAACTGGGAAGGTGGACTGTTCCATCTTAAAGAGAGCTAATTTCTCTCTTAAGCAGTATAACTACATGCTTTGTTAATGTGAGTCAATTGGTTAAGAGAAAATCTTAGAAATATAGTGAACATGGTAAATATTAGGAAGAAATACCTACTCTTCAGAATTATCTCCATGTGGAGGTGCATTCTTTTAAGAATAATTTTCAAAGAGTTAAAAGATACAGGAGTCATGCAATTTTTCAATGAACACTTGCTAAATATTTTATTCAACTAGTTAAACCAGTAAGATAGTAAGTTTGTTGAAAAGGAGAATTCAAGGGGTGCCAGGGTGGCTCAGTCAGTTAAGTGTCCATATTCCGCTCAGGTCATGATCTCACGTTCCTTGAGTTCGAGCCCTGTGTTGGGCTCTGTGCTGACAGCTTAGAACCTGGAACCTGCTTCAAATTCTGTGTCTCCCTCTCTCTCTGCCCCTCCGTGCTTGCACTTTGTCTCTATCTCCCTGAAAATAAATAAAGCAGAATCAAGGAATAAACACTATAATCAAAAGACTACTGTTAAGTATCTACTAGATACTGGATTGATTAATATCCTATAGTGTCATAAAACTATAATCTGTAGGGTAGCTTTTCCACAGAACAGAAATCTACAGTTAATGTGTCATTTCAAGGTATGTGGACTTTAAGCAAAGAGTAAATAATAAAGTGTATTTTCAGGAACAATTAAATAATTTTTGAGCCTATGAGATAATGACATTGTAAAGACAGACAGTCATTTTCCTGCCTTATTTCTAAAGTTTGAAGATTTTTTCAACAATTCATGAGTGCAATTATCTTGGCCTGTCTCCTACCTACCCTTCCCCTGTTGTTGACAAGACTTATCTGACAGGTAGATCTTGAAAAAAGATCTGGGTATGCTACATCTATCCTATTCCCATTCCTCTCTTGTGTTGTCTTTTCTACAGCTAGGTTTTAGACTGCTGAAGTCATTCAATAAAAGTTACCCAACCTGTTTGGTGGGGTAGATTTGGATCAGTCTCACTGGAATGTCCAAAGCCATATTTTTAACACCTCTATCTATAACAAAACTGAATCTTTAACATCCACTTCATTGCCTACTTTCTCTAACTGACTCAGCAATCAACCATGATAAGGATGGGATTCCCTCACAATCCCAACAATGGCGAGGAACCCAAACACTTTTGTGAATATTATGTGGCGTTACACACTGGAAACAAGGTATGGCAATACACTTCAAAATTCTAATTTTGTTTAATGTTTATTCATGTTTGAGAGACAGTGAGTGAGTGGGATAGAGGCAGAGAGAGAGAGAGGAAGACACAGAATCTGTAGCAGTATCCAGGCTCTGAGCTGTTAGCACAGACCCAGAGGCAAGGCTGGAACCCACAAACCGTGAGATCATGACCTGAGCCAAGGTCGGATGTTTAACCAACTGAGCCACCTGGTGTCTCTCAAAATTCTAAAATACAAATGGCCTTTGCCTCAGAAATCCTGTTCTGATAATAATGATGATAATTAAAGAAATAGATGATATGTATTATGTATAAAATAAGATTTTAAACAAATAACTTTATAATAGTTAAATACAGGAAGCTTTTCAAATAAAGATTTGTCCATAAATAGTGTATAACACAGAAAAAATAGTGATGCAAATCTATATTTTTATCATGGAAAAGTATTAACACTATATTGATGCAGAAATTGATTGTATATATACTACGTTGAAGTATACTTATACATTTTTCCACTGAAAGTACAGACCTAAAGCAATTTTGTTGTCTCTTGTTAACCTGTTGTTATCTATGGGTTGAAGAGTAGCCAGATATATCTTTTCATCACAAAAATTTTGTTTTGCACTCAGAATGCATCTAATAAAATTGTCTCATCTTATTTTCTCAAAGGACAGGATTCCCACTGCTGCCTCTATTAGGTATTTTGCCAAAATTCTGCATAAATTATAATCATTAGTCATGTTTGAACTTTGGTTACAAGGGCCCTTTATTTACCCACATAGAGAGCTCCTGCACCTCCCTAAGAGTCTTAGGTAATAAAACATCCATGTTACATCACTGTGTAAAAGTCTGTCTTTGCCCAGAGAAATCAGAAAGCATCTGTCAAAATCTTCTAAAAATCACCTTAGATTTCTCATCATTTAAAATACATAACTTTTCTTTCAGGTTTTCTATCTAAGAAATTTTTTCCTAGGTTTAAACTGGAATAGAATATTTTCTTTTCTTTTTTTAAGTGTTTTTATTTCTTTTTAAGAGAGTCCAAGTGAGGCAGGAGAAGAAAGAAGTGGACAGAGATCTGAAGTAGGCTCTGCGCTGACAGTAGCAAGCCCCTTATGGGGCTTGAACTCACTAATCCTGAGATCATGAGCCAAGCCAAAGTGGGACGCTCAACAGACTGAGCCACCCAGGGGCCACTAAAGTGGAATAAAACTTTTAAGAGGAGTTCCTTGGCAATTCAGAGAACACTAGCTGCAATAAAAACTTGTCTGTGAATGTGTATGTCTCCAGGAAAGGACCATTTGTGCACATATTTGACTCCACTTTTGCTTTGAGTTTCATCTTTGGAACCATCAGGATCATACAGTCACCTAAAGTATGATTACCTTCCCCAAGAGTAAGTATATTCTTATTTGGTTATTTCAGTTTCTTCATTTAACATTCTCTTTGATCTCAGCAAAAATATCAGACTTCTCTATTTAAATATGAGATGGAAATAAATTAATTTGGATATCTCTGAAAAAAACCAAAGAGTTATTTAAATTGGTACAAGTAATTATTTAGAATGTGTTTTTGTTTGAGAAAACTTAAATTTTAAGGGATTGGATTTGTTGGAAATATTTAATACACACATCAGTAGAGATAAGTCAGTACCCTTCCACTCTTTTCAGCCTTGGTACTTATAATACCGATCATATCATAGGTTCTCAATACATGTGTTTTGAATAATTCATAAGTCGTCATAGAAACAGAAGGACCAAACAGAAGTGGTCTTCCCCACAACATTGCACTTACCTACAAATATATGTTTATACCAGGTTGTAACTGTGCCTTCATTACAGTGCCAAATTATTAGCAATGTTGTCTATAGTGATCAATGAGCTAATTATAAATACCAATATTTCTTGAAGTACACCAAATTGAAAACACACCTAAATTAAAGTGATTTACTAGAACACTCACTTAATTTTCCAAGATCACAGAAGATAAATTGGTGATGAGAAAGAAAGGAGAGTTTGGGAATCTGGGACAATGCTCTGTGTTAGAATGCCACAATGGAGCACTGAGAGCTTTAAGAATATTCTCAGTTTGGTTCAGAAGGGTCAATTCCTATATGATCCTGTCTAAAAACATACTTGATTATTAGTTATTTCTCCCCCTGAGCATTGAGTAGTGCTCCTTTTCTGCAGAGATGCCTATAATCCAGGGTAATTTCCTATCTGTAGGAGTCTGATGCTGTCATTCATTACTGTCTTAACAGCAATACCATGCTTCAATTCATCAGACCTTAGAAAGCACACCTCTAGGTTTATCACTGGGTACAGATTGTAGAATAAGTAAAAACATTCATATAACAAACTAAATAATTTTTACACAGGAAATCCTTTTCATACTTGGAATGGAGGGAAAACAAAAGATATAGACTCTTTATTGACAAAAGGAAATAACTGCTCACTTAATTAATTACCTAATGATAGCTGAGAAAGAAATGTGAAATACTATTGCCTCATGTCCAAAATTGCAGAGTTTCTGAACTCTGCCCTTAGTATTTCTTTAAAAAGCATTGAACAGGTTATCAGAGGCACCCCAATTCACAAATTTTATAAAGAATTCAGAAGAGAAAACACAATACTTGTAATACCATCAATTAGTGCCCACACACATTAGCATAAGTATTCCAGTAAGTTATGAAGCAAAACGAAGAGGAGGAGGAAGAAAATGAAGGAGAGAAAAGAGGTAGTGGCTTTAACTTATTATCTTCAAGGCACTCTGCCTGAATTATCTCAATCAAGACTCACAATAATTCCATGAAGTAGAAATGATGGAGGAAACTAAAGCTAAAAAGGAAAGGGAAGAGGGAACAGCATACCTTTATTTCAAAGACAGTGTAGAAAGCACAGGAAGCAAACTTCCTCTTACTAGACATCAGCCCACAGGAAGACAACAGAATCAGAGTCACGCCTGCATAATATTAAAGGCAGTCTCAAAAAAGATCACTTAATTTTTACCCCAATCAGCTTATATGTTAATGATCTTATATATAAAATCGTTTTAAAACCTGATCAGTCAATATAAAAAATACCTTGTTTTTGTTGTTTAAGGCAAATACGATAGTCATTCTTTGTTTACTTCTACAAACTTTTAAAGAACACTTACTATGCCCCTGGAGATAAGCTTACTGCTCGAGACCCAATAATGTTCAAAATAAAATTTGTCAACCTTATTTGACAAGTCAGTCAGTAGACCTATCCTAAGAATAGTCATACACCACAGTGGGAATATTAAGAAGAACATCCACTTATACCTAAAGGATTATAGATAGATTCCTAGTGAAAGTTATACCTAAATCAAAACTTGAAAGAAGGATAGGAAGGATAGAGACTACAAGTGTAGAAATCACTAAAGAGAAAAGGATAGTATATGGAAATTTACACAGATAATTTTAAAACACAGAAAGTTATACCTAATCCAAAACTTCAAAGAAGGATAGGAAGGTTAGAGACTGCAAGTGTAGAGATCACTAAAGAGAAAAGGATCAGCATATGGAAATTTACACATATAAGTTTAAGCATGGGCTTTTATGGGAACTGCTAGTAAATAAGTGAAGCAAATTGAATCAGGAGATGTGAAAGCAGTGGCCTTACTCTATAGACTGTACCCTTTAATCACTATGATGTACTATCCTTTTTTTCCCTTTTTTCATTAAAGTATAATTAGCAGTGCAATGTTAGCTTCAGTTGTACGATATAATGATTTCACAATTTTATACATTTCTCGTGCCCATCAAGATAAAGGTACACTTAATCCCTGTTACCTATGTCACCCAGGCCCCACCCACGTACCCTCTGGCAACCACCAGTTTGGTCTCTGTATTTAAGAGTCTTTGTTTCTTTGTTTGTCTCTTTTTCTCTTTGTTCATTTGCTTTTCTTTAAATTCCACATATGAATGAAATCATAAGGTAATTTATCTTCCTGTGACTCACTTATTTCATTTAGCATTATGCCCTGTAAGTCCATCTGTGTTGCTGCAAATGGCACGATTTCATTCTTTTTTATGCCTAAGTAATATTCCATTGCACATCATAGAGGTATATGTATACTATGGGTAGTAAAATGGCATGCAGTGCAAGTACACTAGAAGAATAGAAGTAGGTAACTTGTATTAAGAAATACTGGAAATATTAGAAAGATCTCTATATGCTCACTGAGAAGCTTAAATTTTATGACGAACATATAATGGAGTGATAGAATTAAAATTACTGCCTGAGTAATTTTAATTATTTGAGGTGACAAAAATTCTACTTGCAAACTCTGAAAAACTAAAGAAAAAATTATTTTTTTAATTCAATTTAGTTTCAGTGTCTTTCCTCCCTACCTAACTCTGCCACTTCATTTTAGTGAATCATTACCATATCTCTGTGCTGTCACCCTCAACGCACCTTAGCCATAATTCTGGTACATTTGTGCACTTTCAGCGTATTAAGAGAGAAAGAAATGTCAGTATCCATCAGAGTTGTCATTATCATAATATTCATCATCTCTTCATGTCCTCAAATACTGATTCTGTGCTTTCCTCCAATGGGGCTTCTTGTCCCTCTTCCCATAGTACTTTTATGGTTCAGTGGTTCTCTGTATAAGCCTTAAGATACTTTTATATTTCTTCAGCAGAATGCAATACAGGAAAATGTATGAAGTACTGAACATTCTTTTTTAGTTTCCTGCCACTATTAAGCATAGGAACACCCTTCTAATTATATAACAGTCTTGTGAATGAAAATACCATGTGACTTTCGAAAGCCCTTTTAGCCTGTGTTCAAGGAGCACCTACTTAGTTCCTATTATTTTCCTCCTTAGATGGCTACAAAGAAAAAACTTTGCCAAAGTCTATCTCATTTTTTTTTTCTTCTGGCTCCATATCAGTTGGAAGATAGCAGAGAGGCAAAAACATAGACATTTTATTCAGAACCATCAAATTTTCTAAACTATCTCCCAACTCATTTATCCCCTACTAAACAAATTTCCTAAATTTTTTAAGTATGAGAAGCCTTGTTCTTACTCATTACGTGGAATAAAATCTTTATTGCCTGAAAATATTCCATTAGTCTAAATGCTTGATGCATTTGAAATTTAAAATCCATAAATATATTCCTTATTCTACTCTTCATAATTCTTACCTAAAGCCAAAATAAATTAACTTTCATATAACTAAAAGATGGATCAAGAGTTTTAAGGAAATATCTAGTATAGCATGAATATCCATTAATAATATTTCAGAAACATTTTTCTACAACACATAAAGGAGAATTAATCATATCTGGACTTTGTAAAAACTGATTCTAATTACATAGTTTTTTAAATATTGAATGCAAAGATATATGTTAAGAATATATTAATATGCTTTTGCAATGTTGCATCTAGAGATAAAAAACACCCAGAGTAAAATTACTATTGTGACTGAGAGAATAAAAGAAAGAAATTCAAGGGGAGCCTAGGTGGCTCAGTCGGTTAAGCATCTGACTTAGGTTCAGGTCATGATCTCACAGGTCATATCTCACAGAGCCATGTTGGGCTCTGTGCTGACTGCCAGCTCAGAGCCTGGAGCCTGTTTTAGATTCTGTGTCTCCATCTCTCTCTGACCATCCCCTGCTCATGCTGTCTCTCTCTCTCAGTAATAAAAAAATAAAAAAAAATAAAAAAAAAAAGAATGAAAGAAGTTCAGAAGATAACCAAAGTGGCAAGACCGAATAAACCAAAAATGGGAATAAAGAAAAAAGGAACAATAAAGATTGTCCCTGGATGAGGCTTAGGATTGACAGGGAAGGAAATGCAATAGTGAGAGGCACATTTAAAATCTTGAAATGTGTACTTCTACAGGGTTCTCAAGGAGACACAATAAGATAACAAAGTAAAAATGCTCAGTATAGTTAATAGTAATGACTGTTTGCCATATTCCAAGTGCAGCTATAGATATTTTATCTATAGTATCTATATTTATCAATATAACCCTAAACTGTAAATATTTTTACCTGAATTTTGCACATGAAAAAAAAAAGATAAAGAAGTTAAACAAATTGCTCAAGAACACTCAGGAAGGACAAACATACTCCTAACATTCCCTTACTTCTCTGTAATAAATGTTGAATCAAACACATTACTACGCATACATACAAGGAGTGATTTGTCATTGTCAAATGTGTTTAGAAACAATGGAAATTCAGTTTAGAATTTTAATATCAAGAATCTGCTCTTAATGAGAACCCATTAATGGGGAAAGAGAAATAAAAGCTCTCAAGATCTAGAGAATAAGAAACTGTAGCCGCTAATTATAGTGCTTTAGGGCCTTCACTGTTGAAGAAATCTAAAAGTAATGAATGAGATGACATAAGTCCAGACTTCAGCTTGTAAGTGGAGGAGAAATTCTTTGGAGAAAAAAGATATCCTAGAATATATATTAAGTAGATAATCTATTCTAAATATAGAAAGAAACTATAGCCAAAGGCAAATATTAAAATGAACATTAAAGGAAAATTTCTATAGGGAAAACCTCAAAAAATTGGACTGTTAACACACTTATGAATCTTTAAGAAAATATATCCAAGAAAAACACACTTCCAAGAGAATGAACTAAATAAGCTGACACAGGATAAACTATATGATAAATATTCATTGTCAGTTTAATAACTAATACACATGTAAACTTTGGTACTGGGGTTATCTGACCAATGACCATTGTTAGTTTTTTTAAAGTCTTCTCTCCTAGAAGCATGTCTGCAGATAGAAAATTGGGGGACAGCAGAATTGTTGATCCAAAAGCAACTTATGAAGAAAGGATTTTTTTTCAAAGAAGTTTATAAGATGATATGTTCAACTGACACCAGGTCTAGGTAAGTTGTAGATTTATCAGAAGCAGTAGTAGGAAATATGTAATTTAAATATGAATAGTTACTTGTGTGACACAAAGAGGCATTCAAACATCACCTTGTGTTATGTGCTTACTTCTCCACTAACCAATTCTATAGGAATCGCTCTCAGATTTACTTCTCAGGTTAGAAGTCAGCCAGCACTTTGGAGTTCTTCATATAATCTTCTTTATTGTTTCAAGCAGATTGGGCAAGAGACAATAAATAATTAAAGATGAGAAACCAAACCACGCTTACGACTTTCATCTTGCTGGGACTGACAGAGGACACTCGACTGAAAATTTTGCTTTTTATCTTTCTATTTCTTTCCTACATATTGAGTGCATCTGGAAACCTAACCATCATCACCCTCACTCTGATTGATTCCCACCTTAAAACTCCAATGTATCTTTTCCTCCAAAACTTCTCCTTCTTAGAAATTTCATTCACATCTGCTTGTATCCCCAGATTCTTGTATAGCATATCATCTGGTGACAAGTCCATTACCTACAATGCTTGTGCTAGTCAACTCGTGTTTATAGATCTCTTTGGGGCGACAGAGTTTTTTCTCCTGGCCACCATGTCCTATGATCGCTATGTGGCCATCTGCAATCCACTGCATTACATGACCATCATGAACAGCAGAGTCTGCAAGAACTTCATCCTCTTCTGTTGGGTAGCAGCACTGATCATCCTTCTCCCACCACTTAGTCTAGGTTTGGGCCTGGAGTTCTGTGATTCAAACATCATCGATCATTTTTGTTGTGATGCATCTCCTATCTTGAAGATCTCTTGCTCTGACACATGGTTGATAGAGCAGATGTTTATAGTGTGTGCTGTGTTGACATTTTTCATCACTCTCTTGTGTGTAGTTTTTTCCTACATGTATATCATCAGGACCATTCTACAGTTTTCCTCTGCCCAGCAAAGGAAAAAGGCCTTTTCTACTTGTTCTTCCCACATGATTGTTGTTTCCATTACTTATGGTAGCTGCATCTTCATTTATGTCAAACCTTCAGCCAAGGATGAGGTGACTATTAATAAAGGGATTTCACTCCTTACTACTTCTATTTCACCAATGTTGAATCCCTTTATTTACACACTGAGAAACAAGTAAGTGAAGCAAGCTTTTCATGACTCAATTAAGAAAATTGCATTCCTCTCAAAGATGTAAAGGAGAAATGAGTCAATGAATACAACTGAAAGGGAGGGTGAATATGCATAAAACCTGAAGCTTCTAATACTATTTGTCTCTGTATCATTTATTCTCCAGTCACACTGACTCTTTCACTTTCTTTTTAAACTTGCTGACTGTGAGCCCTATTCCATTTTTTACTCTCCAATAAAACCAAACTCTGAGGTTATTTATTCTTACTGTCTGGAAGAAAGTGATGTTTGTCAAACATGCTGGTTGTTATCCTTAGAAACACAGTAGACCACATTTTTCTGCCATACTTCTACACTCTTAGATGTGACTAGGTAGCCTGTGTTATAGTTAATATAATGGCTGTGGAAGTGATGTGCACCATTTCTAGACCTGGCCTATAAAACATACTGTATGTGATTCCCCATCCATCCCTTTTCCCCACCTGTCAGACAGATGCCCATGTTTAAATGACTTTGTAAGCTTCACATTGGTGATGAGTGAGGTTGATTTTCCACCTCTGCTTTAAGTCTTCATCCAAAGCACAGGCAGTCACAGCAAGCTTGATAAAGCTTTTCCTCTGCCCCATCTCCACTCAGTTGTCACCAGATTTGACAGGTAAAGTATCACAGAAGTATCCCCAGTACTTAGTAAGGGGAACCATATGCACAGCGAGGTCTATTTTGGTTAAATGAGTGAAATTATGACTCAACTTAAATTATCATTAGAAGTATGTACTGCTAAATTTAATGGTATGGATATTGTCTTGACTATTGGCCTCCTCGGACACTCTTAAACTCAAATCTACCCCAAAACAACCGTATGAGGAAAATAG
The DNA here is from genome assembly GCF_003009895.1 of Hyaena hyaena. Classification (NCBI taxonomy): domain Eukaryota; kingdom Metazoa; phylum Chordata; class Mammalia; order Carnivora; family Hyaenidae; genus Hyaena; species Hyaena hyaena. Next base: position 81,521 of record NW_024082574.1, on the reverse strand, counting down.
TATTAAAAATAATAGGGGCGCCTGGGTGGCTTAGTCGGTTAAGCGTCCGACTTTCGCTTGGGTCATGATCTCGCGGTTCGTGGGTTCGAGCCCCGCATCGGGCTCTGTGCTGACAGCCAGCGCAGCCTGGAGCCTGTTTCAGATTCTGTGTCTCCCTGTCTCTCTGACCCTCCCCTGCTCACGCTGTCTCTCTCTCTCTCTCCTAGAAATAAATAAAAACATTAAAAAAATAATAATAATAATATACACATAGTTGTGAAGTTTTTATACTACCTATCCCTCTTTCATACCTCCTGGTCCTATAAACCTTTCCAGCAAAGTGCCTATATTACTTTCTCTCATACTTACTGTGAGGGGGCAATCATTTAAACAAAATTCTAGCCTTTCAATGTTTGTCAAGCACTTTTTTTGAATGACCAGTGTTTAACTTGCCTTTTCCCATTTTCAAGGAGTCTATTGCATTGAGGGCATTATGGAATACAATATGTCTATGTAATATTTTGTTTTTTTGACCTTTTATGTATGTTGGTAGAAGTAATGTAACTGTATCAGAAGAAATATATTCAAGACACCATAGAAGGTACTGTGCAAGTAGATGTTGGTCCTTCAGTCACTTGCAGAGACCATAAGCTTTACTGAGGGAGTAAATTTTGCCCCCTATACAAAAATTTACCATTCTAAATCACAATCCTCACTACATTTGAAACACTTACAAGCTAGGAGAAGTTAAATAAATCTGAATGAGCATTTTAAGATGTGCATGTGGAGCTAAAGTAGTTTTTGCACACATTACAATTGATATTTCGTCTTTAATTCTTTAGGGACATCCTAATAATTGATCTCTTTTTCATCTTTCTCTTAAAAAACATATTCCTCTGAAAGTCTGCCTTTAATCCCTTTTAAAACGATTTCATATGTCATGCCTTCTTCCTGCTACCACATACTCTGCCCCCTGAGTCCTAGCTCACAGCTTGACCCAACACCACTAAGGCCAGACTGTCACTGCTCTGCACCCCACACCCTGGGGTTAGATTCAGCTATGACTAGACTGTCACTTCTCTGAGGCACTGCTACACCCTCCTTGGATGTGGAATCACTGCACCCACCTATATGGCACCCTCATGGTCATTTGGAGGAGCAAGTCTTTTCCCACCAAAGCCAGTTTGAAAAGGTCCCAAGAGGCAGCTGCTCCCTTCGATTTGTAGATATCAGTGTAAAGCCAGTAGAAACATGAAAAGGCAAAGAAATAGGACACCATCAAGGGAGCATAGTAATTTTCCAGTAACTAAGACCATAATATAGATAATAGTTAATAATACTGTATTATATGCTTAAATTGGGCTGAGAGTAGATCTTAAGCATTCTCACCACACACACAAAAAATTAACTATATAAGGGGATGGATGTGTTAATTAACTTTACCGTGGTGACCATCCACAACATATATGTACATTAAATCATCAAATTATGCACTTTAAATATGTACAACTTTACTGCCAATTATTCCTAATAAATCAGGAAAAAATCAGACACATGTATACAAAATATATTTAATCAATTAATTAATTATAACAATAGTAATAGAAAAGACCATGAGATATTAAAAGCAAAAAAACCCCATAAAAATCTGGGAAGTATGTCTGAAAACTATCAACATAATTATCACTTTGCCTTTCCTTTCGTTAAAAGATTTTCTTTCTTATTATCTGAATATACTTACACCAAGTATTAATTACACATTTTGCAAGATTAATAAATCAGAAAAACTATCCTTATCATCTTACAAATACTTAACATGATGTTGAAATAAAAGAAAAGAAAGTTGCCTTTTGCCTTCCAATCTGGTACTTATTAGTGTAGACCTGGTCTACCTCTGATGTTAACATCATTTGTATGTGTGTCTTTCAGGACATTTTCCCCAGTTCTGTTTTTACCCCCTCTATATTCTCAGTCTTCTGTAAGAGATTTATTAATAATGTTTAAGGCAGAATTATCAAGGATATGTTTGTTTCTTTCATTTAACTGAAAACTGGGTCAATTTTGTCAATTTAGAAAAAGTTCCCTCTGCTAGGAATATCAATTTTTCCAAAACCGAGATCACTATCTACCCATTTAAACTATTATAAGCTTTGTAGTTAACAGGATAAGGAAATATTTCCTCCTCATCATGAGTAGGCAGACTTTCTGCTGAAAAAGTGTTCCTATTCTGTGGATGGGGAAACACTTAACAAGCTCTGTGTGTGAGTCTGTATTCACAGAATGATCAGAGCCCACCCACCTTTCTCCACTATCAGTCATTCCTGGATGACTTTTTTACCCTTTGCAACTTTGGGGTTCAGTAAACATCTGAGGTCACAACTAGAAGAAAAGTATTTTTTATATCATTTTATTTTCCTTTCTTAAACTCTAAATGATGCTTTTCTCTGAGGAAACTGTCTATTAAAAAAATAGATATGATATACTATTTTAATATTTTATGAAAGGTTTCAACAACCATTTATGAAGTGTGCCTTTCAACCTGAGTGACAAATATATGGCAGTCACTGACAACCTATTTTTATGTACCAATACAATGACATTGTCTACAGTTCATAGATTTGGGGCAACCCTCCTATGAATCTTCTACCACAATTTCACCCTCATTTTAAACAAAAACTATGCCTAAATTTTGTCTCCATTGAAGACTTCTTTGCTGATGTTTTATCAGCAGGTGACCTTGCCCTCTAATTCACATTTTCATGTAAACTCAATTTTTAATCTCTGTACTTTAATATCGGTGTCAAAATCGTGAAAATGTTCTTCACATTGTGAAATATGAACATCTGGGAGAAAATGGTGGTATTTTTTTTTTTTTTTTTTTTTAAGAAAGGGTACCATCCTCAGTACCTGCAGGCTGAACGAGGTGACTTGGAAGGAGTTATTTGGAATTGTGGTGACAGGAACTGAGGGAATATTTCTAGGGTACAGAGACAATTCCTTTCTATACCACCATTGGAAATGCCGTGTTGTCCCCATGTCCCTTAACCTGGCTTTGAAGTGCCAAGGTTAACTTTTAGACAAACTGTGACCTGTTCTTTCTCTCATTTTGCTTTTCTATAATTCTTTACACTAAGTTAGAGGACTAGGTACAAAGTGGGAACTGATATCTGCCTTTCCTAATTATGAAGAAAGAAACTGTTTAAAGGAACCAGGTAAAATTCCATGTAACCATATAATTGGTACCTCTAAAGCAAACTACCTCTTAATTCAACAATGTTGGAAAATGACAAAGTATGCAGTGATCAAAGATAGGAAATATTTGAGTTAGCTGCTATGTAAGGAATCATAACAGAGAAAGCCCCAAATATATAATACTTATTGACCCAAAGTATTTTGAATAATTGAATAACTATGTTGTACACCTAAAACTGATGTAATATTGTATGTCAACTATACTTACATAAAATAGTTTTAATAAAAAATTTAATAATAAATAAAAATACATTATCACTTTTAAGAAAAGCTAACAATCATCTAAGCTTTGAGCAAGTCATAATCTTTTTGCTAATGGAGGTTCTCACCTTGATATTCATAACTGCTAACTAATAGGGGTGGTGGTTGCTTATGGTTGGGGTGACTATCTTCTCAAACACACACGGAAAGTCTCTAGGACAGGTCATATACTAGGCCATAACACAAGAATCACTGTATTAAAAAAGGATTTAAATGACACAAATTACATTCTCCAACTACAACGCAATAAAATCATAAATCAACAAAGAAAATTTGAAAAAATTACAATTAGTAAACATATTCCTAAATAGCCAATAAAGATTAAATCACATGAGAAATGAGAAAATACTTTTTGAAATGAATGAAAGCAAAAATACAACATATCAAAATGTACAGAACACAGTTCAAGCAGGCTTGAAGAGAAATTTATAGCAACAAATACCTATATTAATAAATAAGAAAGACTCATAAACAACCTAAACTTCCACTTTAAGAAACAAAACCAAAGCTAGCAAATGGAAGGAAATAATAATCACTAGGGCAGAAATTAATATAGCCATTCCTGCTAAATTTTGATTGGTGTTAGCATGATATAGCTTTCTTTGTCCCCTTACTTTTAATATGAATCTATACAAACAGTTGGTTCCTTGTAAACAACATACAGAAATACATGAAGGGGAAGACAGAATGGAACAGAAGAAGACTTAGAAGTTTCTCACAAGGGTTCTGTTTTTTCATCCACTTTTACAATCTCTGTCTTTGATTGATTTATTAGACCATTAACATTTAAAGTGATTATTCAGATCATGTTAACCTCCCAATGTCTATAAGTCAAATAAAAGTGACTCCTAAATGTCAGGTATTTGGCAAATGTCCTTCCTTTAGTCCTACTGTAATTGGCAGTAATGAGTGTTCTATGGCCCATTTCTCCCTCCCAGGAGTTCTTGGCCCTTCTTTGCTTCCATTTTTTCCCACAATAATACAAAATTATATAAAAGTTAAGGTAAAAACAGGGATCCAGAACAAATAAGAAAGGATTGTCCTCTAAGCACAGCAAGTAAAATACACTGCATAAATATCTTCAATACCCTCCCCCGCCGCCCGCACATCCTGCAGGAATCCTGGCTACCATATCTTTCCTATGTGTTCTTGCACTACCTCCTTCATGCTCTGCCCCTAATGTATCTTTATGCAAATTTTAACTTATTCTAAAATACTGTCGAATAACTAAAAAAGCCTCCCCATGCAAAGACTGTGTCCCAAGGAAGAAAAAGAAGGAGAGAACACTTCCATTCTACCTTCAGCTTCCAGTAGCCCATGGAATTCTTTGACTTACAGCAACATACTTTTTAATTTCTGCCTCCATCTTCACATGGCTTTCTTCTCTATGTATCTTTGTATATTCTTCTTTTCTTATTATTGGAATTATTGGAACTAGAGTCTTCTCAAAATTACTAGCTTAATAGCATCTGCAAAGAGCCTACTTCAAAGAAGGTCACAATTGCAGGTTCTGCAAGCTAGAACTTGGACACATCTTTTTCAGGGGCACTTTTAGCCCACTATAATGGTCAACTGATTTATCACAAGGTGCCATGACAATTCATTTAAAAAAATGTATTTTCAACCAATGATACTAGACAATTGGATATCCATATGCCCCAAAAAATGAATTCAGACATCTTTCTCATGTATATATAAAATTTACTCAAAATGAACCATAGAATTAAATGTAAAAATTCTAAAATTCTAGGGGCACCTGGGTGACTCAGTCGAGTGTCTGCCTCCTGATTTTGGCTCAGTTCATGACCCCAGGGTTGTGGGATCAACCCCATATTGGGCTGCACACTCAGCATGGAGCCTGCTTGGGAGTCTCTCTCTCTCTCTCTCTCTCTCTCTCTCTCTCCCTGTAACTTTCTCCCATTCTTGTGGTGTCTCTCTCTCAAGTAAACAAACAAACAAACAAACAAATGAATAAAGCTAAAATTGTAAACTCTTAGAAGAAAACATAGAAGTTAATCCTTCTGACCTTGTCTTAAAATGGTTTCTTAGATATGACACCAAAAGCACAACTGATATAAGCATGAATCAATTTGACAACACCTAAATTTAATTTTTTGTTGTTCAAAGGACATCATTCAGTAACTGGAAAACTCATTCAATGGAAAAATATATTAAAAATCATATATTTGATAGGAGAATATATCCAGAATATATAAAGAACTGTTACAACTCCATAACAGGAAAAAACCCAATCTAAGAATGGGCAAAGGATCTACACAGATATCCTAGCAAAGAAGATATGCAAATGTCAAAAAGCATATTAAAAAATGCATAACCTCTTATGTAATTAAGGAATTGTAAATCAAAACAACAGTGAGATGTTACTACACACCTACTAGAATGGCTAAAATTAAAGACTCATTGGGGCACCTGGGTGGCTCAATCAGTTAAGCGTCTGACTTCAGTTCAGGTCATGATCTCACAGTTTATGGATTCAAGACACGCATCATGCTCTGTGCTGACAGCTCAGAGCCTGGAGCCTGCCTCTGATGCTGTGTCTCCTTCTCTCTCTGCCCCCTCTACACTCATACTGGTCTCTCTCTCTCAAAAATAATAATAAACATTAAAAAAAAATTTTTAAAGACCCATCATACTAAGGGTTGGCATTAATGTGAAGCAACTGGAACTCTCAAATAGATAAAGGGAATGTAAAATGCTAAAGGAATGTTAGAAAAGTTTGACAGATTCCTTAAAAGTTAAATGCATGCTTATCTTATAAACTAACCAACCATCCCACGTAATTCCAAGGAATTTCCCCAAGAGATACGAAAGTATATGTCCATACTACTAATCTACTATTACACAATTATTCCTAGTAGCTTTATTGGTAACAAACACAAACTGAACGACCTGATAGATCCAACAACATTGAATTACTGCTCAGAAATAAAAAGAGATGAACAATTAACACACATAAAACCAGGGATTATCCTTAAATTCACTCTCAGTATATTCATTCTCTCAGAGAGAGACAATCTCGCATTATTACATTTATTTAAACTTCTCCAAGAAATCTGACTAATCTGCAGTGACAGACAACTTATCAGTGGTTGCCTGAGACCTGGAGGAACAGAAGGAGACAGCACAAGGGATTTCATAGACAAGCAAGAACACTTTTAGGGGTGATGGGCATGTTCATTGTTTTGGTGGGGTTCATGTTTTCACAAAACTTACCACAGTGTACACTGCAAATATGTGCAATCTAGTATTTGCTTAGTTTTCTTCAGCAAAGCTACTAAGGAAGATGAGAAATTGAACTAAGGAAGCTTGTCTCCAAGGACGCTGGAGCCAGAGCACTCCTTGCTACTTATTTGTTTTTGCCAAATAAAATTACTCCAAATTTTCATCAGGGACTTTTCACAGTAAATCACCAAGGACGTTTTGTTTATTCATTTATTTGCAGGTAGGGCAAACCAAAAAAAAAAAAAAAAAAAAAAAGGTCAAGAAGGTATCTGTCCCTGTCCAGAGATATTGAAATACCAACTCTTTCACAAGAGGTGAGAGTTTTTTGCATTGCACTATCATTAGAATCATTTCCCCCTTTTAAATGTTAAATTTTTAAACTTTTAAATGTTAAAATTACAAGACATTATTTCTTAGGTCTTTCATGGGAAAATCATTCCAATTTGTTGGACAGAGCAACCTCAGAGATTTTCCTACATGTTCGGAGAACCCTTGAGAGTGAATGTGGATGCATTAGCAAAACTGAAAAGAAGTTCACAAGAAAATCTTCATCAAACCTACCATTTCATCTAGCCTTTAAGAATTACTATATTCAAACAACTTAAAGTAATTATTATTGTCTGACAGAAAAGTAAGTATGATAAATTTTGCAACATTAGTAATATTTCCCTTTGTGAAAATGTGGCCATATATTGCTCTGAGAAGAAATATTTCACCAGCCTGTATTAAGATCAGAAATGTGAGTTATAACATATTTTATAAAGACTCCAAAAATATATATGAGATATTTCAATAGTAAATTGGTGGATATATATAAATTCCTGATATAAGAACTATCCAGAAGTAACATCAGCTATACCATCATCTTCACATTGTAAAATAAAAACACCCAGTGTGTGAGGCTTGTCTGCTCTTTGTGTGTGTGTGTGTGTGTGTGTATTTCTCCCTTCATCATTCTAAATCTGACTGCAGAAATATCACTGCATAGAAATCTCTGCCTCTTTTCAAATATTTATTAAAGATAAACTGAAATCAATTGGTTATATATATCACTCTCAGTTTACTGAATTCCACCTTATAATATTATGTAATATCGTACAAGAAAAAAAAATGTTTTGAGCATTACTTCCCATAGCATGTTGAACTGAGTAAGAGTATATAGTGATCTATATGTAGCCTGAGAGATAAGGAGAAAGGATGAGAGACAAGTAGGTAGACTGCAGCCATCATTCTCCACTACTTCTGAGTGTAATCTTATACATTTGCTGACTCTGTCCCCAGATTCTCTGGAAGGGTTCTAGTCTTCAGGCAAACCCATGAGCCTAAGTCAGCATTTCTTTCTTGGATTGGTGACCAGCATCCTGTGGATGTAACAGTATGGAATGGCAAACCTCCAGATGGGGCTTTTCTCCTTTCTCAGTATAAATAAAATATCCAGAAATAACAGTAGCTATACAATCAAACATACTGTAAAATAAAAGCAAAAGTATAACTTTAATGACGTGATTCTATTAAAAAGTGAAGAAAAATTGTTTACAAAGAAATAAATTGTGCTCCCAAATGGAATTGCTTTCATTTACTGATGTGAGATTATAAGCATTAAAAATTGAAAACATTTAAGCCTCCACTTTTCTCATGATTTCTCGATGCTTGAGAAAATTACTGTGTAGCAGCTTTTGACCAAAACTCAGCAACAAGAAAATCATGGTCTCTAGATTTAACATTGCATTAATGGATAACAATGATGATGGAAATATATTATCAATAAAAATACATTTGCTTTTTTTGAAAAGCCAAGGGAGGAAGAGAAGGCAGTTATTACTTTTGTCACAATTCTAAAGATCACCTCAAAATGTGACTTAATACAAATAGTCTTCCTTAAAAATAAAAGAAAAAAGATTTCTAGTTAGAGTCAGAGATATAGAAAACTTAATAAGCATATTAATCGCTAGAGCAATATCAATTAAAGTCCAAGTATGAAAGAAATAGTTTTGTCGGTATGTACTAGTAAATTTGGGATAAGTAAATGTATTCAGAAAACATTCTTCGGACATTGACAAGATATGCGGAACTGTGCTAGATGTCACTGCCATCACAGTAAGAAAGACAATCCCAACAAATATATTCTCCCACAGGACATTAACCTAGTGGCAAGCTTTGCTTGTAATATGAGCTCAAGAGTGGGTGTGTAGGCTAAGATAGCCATAAGAATTGTTTGCCAGGGTTAGTATTACTTCAACCGGAAATCAATGATAATTAGGTGTATCCAGTTAAGTTGGGGAACGTGGGACAAAGTCTACAAAAGAAGTGCTTACTTAATACCTGGCACTGAATGCTCGTTGACAAATGGAACTTGTTAGCACACAGGAAAAGAGGGGATGGTGCACCCATGTGAAAAATCATGACTTCTGTTTTAGTCACATTGAAATGGAAATGCATGTGACTTATACAGAGATTTTTGGTAAGGGCTTCAATAAAAAAGTAGATATATCTGATAGTAAATTCAATAGGTTAGTCAGAAAAAAAATCCATTATCAAAAACAGAAATGTAGTATTCATTAAGTGACAGATGTGACATAAAATTGTTGGAATTGTGGAGAAAACAATGACAGAGTATATATATATACAGAGTATATATATATATATATATATATGGTCAGAGGTGAAGAGGAATGAATAGGTCCAAGGAATCAAAACAGGTAAAAAGATAACATAAAAAATCATGTGTATACTTTTTAAACATTTTTTAATGTTTTATTTATTTCTGAGAGAGAGACAGCATGAGCAGGAGAGGGTCAGAGAGAGAGGGAGACAGAGAATCTGAAGCAGGCTCCAGGCTCTGAGCTAGCTGTCAGCACAGAGCTCGATGTAGGGCTTGGAACCACAAACCATGAGATCATGACCTGAGCAAAGTTAGACGCTTAACCGATGGAGCCACCCAGGCGCCCCTCATGTGTATAATTTTTAAGTTAATTTGTTAAAGCATCTCAATAACATAAATACAAGAAAATTCTGTTTAAAATCCTATGCTCTGCATAATAGCTTGCATATTGAGAAATATAGAAAGAAAACAAAAATGATAGAGATATGTATAAGGAAGATTTAGCATTGCTCATTGGAGAAAATACATTTATGCAAAAACAAAAACAAAGAAAAAAATCTTTTTAAAAAACCAAGTAGAGACTACAAGTTATGGTCAAGACCCTAGAATGAATTTCAATTATATATCATGTATTATCATTTGAATAAGGACCAAACTGTTAAATAAAGGCATAATTTTAATGATGTAGGTTTTTTAAATTTAGTTCCAAACAGGAAGGAATTTGGGGGAGCCAAATTATGTTTTTGCCATCCACTAAATCACACATCAGCATATATCTAATCACATCCATATTGTGATTTAAAGTATACGCACACTGGCACAACTGCTCTGCAAAACAGTATGGAGTTTCCTCATAGAGTTAAAAATAGAACAACAGTACCAATAGAAAAACCACTCCAGCAATTGCACTACTATGTATTTACCTAAGGAATACAAAACGACTGATTCGAAGGGGCAAATGCATCCTGATATTCGCAGCAGCAATTCAATAATAGCCAAATCATGGAAAGAGTCCAAATATCCATCGACTGATGAATGGATAAAGAAGATGCAATGTATTACACACACACACTAGAATACTCCTCAGCCATCAAAAAGAATGAAATCTTTACATTTGCAGTGACGTGGATGGAGCTAGGGTGTATTATCCTAGTGAAATAAATCAGAGAAAGTCAAATACCATATGATTTCCTCATACGTGGAATTTAAGAAACCAAACAGATGAACATGGGGTAAAGAGAAAAAGAGAGAGAGAGACAAACCATAAAATAGACTCTTAACTACAGAGAGCAAACTGAGGGTTGCTGGAGGGGAGGTTTATGGGGGGATGGGCTAGATGAGTGATGGGTATTAAGGAGGGCACTTCTGGTGGTAAGCGCTAGGTGATGTAAGTGACGAATAAGCATATGTAGGTGATGAATCACTAAATTCTACTCTGGAAACTAATATTACACTCTATGTTAACTAACGAGAATTTAAAAAAACATAAAACAAAAAACTAAATCATTAAAATATAATATGAAAATGTAATGAAGGTACATAGCTGATTAAACTAGATTTTGTTATTAGGATCTATTCAATAATCTCTCTGAATTACCAGGCATGCAGGTTGGATAGAAGACATCAGTGATGAAAAACTCTACAGTAACAACATTCATTCTTCTGGGACTGACAGATGACCCTGAACTGCAAGTTCTGATTTTTATCTTTCTATTTTGTACCTACATGCTGAGTGCAACTGGAAATCTGACCATCATCACACTCACTTTTGTGGATCCCCGCCTTCAAACACCCATGTACTTTTTCTTACAAAATTTCTCCTTCTTGGAGGTCTCATTCACCACTGCCTGTATTCCCAGGTACTTGTATAACATAGCAACAGGTGACAAGGTCATTACCTATAATGCTTGTGTCATCCAAGTGTTTTTTACTGACCTCTTTGCAGTAACAGAATTTTTTCTGCTGGCCATCATGTCCTATGACCGCTATGTGGCCATCTGTAAACCCTTGCATTATGTAACCATCATGAGCAGCAGAGTCTGCAGGAGTCTTATGTTCTCCTGCTGGTTGGCTGGACTCTTGGTCATAACCTCCCCACTTAGTTTGGGGCTGAATCTGAAATTCTGTGACTCAAATGTTATTGACCATTTTCTCTGTGATGCTTCTCCCCTCCTGAAGATATCATGTTCAGACACATGGCTCATGGAACAAACTGTCTTAATCTGTGCTGTGCTGACCCTTATTTTGACCCTTATATGTGTAGTTCTATCTTATACTTCTATTATCAAAACAATTTTAGGATTTCCATCTGTCCAGCAAAGAAAAAAAGCCTTTTCCACCTGTTCTTCTCACATGATTGTAGTTTCTATCACCTATGGCACATGTATGTTCATTTATATGAATCCTACAGCAAAAGAAGAAGTGACTATTAATAAAGCCGTTTCACTACTCATTTCTTCCGTTTCACCTATGTTAAATCCATTTATTTATACACTGAGAAATAAGCAAGTAAAAAAAGCCTTCAGTGACTCGATCAAAAGAATTGCAGCATTCTTAAAGAAGTAAAATAAAATAGCAGTCAATAAATGAAATTAAATAAAAGGTGTGGCTGCTAATCATTTCTGTGAATGCTTATAATTTTATTTATCTTTTAATATTTCACTAATGTTAAATGTCTCAGATCCTTTTTCAATTTACTTACATTGCATCTTAATGAGCTTATTTCTTTCCTTGATTGTTACTCAACTTCTTGTGGGAGACATCTCAGTAAAGAAAATGAAAGTGTACTTTTCATAAATTTTTATACAAATATATACATTAATATAATAAATCTTATGCTATAAAAATCTATTCTTTAGTCTTCCATAAAACTAATAGCATAATGCTGCTAACTACTGTACTCCAGTGTGCATAAAACACTACAAAACCTCAAGTAAGATTGAAATTTAATGTTGAAATAGTGAATAAAATAAGTGAGGGCATGATAATAGTGCAAGGATCAACTGAGACACAAGACAATAGCATTTCTATACTATAGGAAAATATATATAAAAATTTAAACTTGGATAAAATCTCACAAATATTCCTTTGAATTTATAATTAAGAGTAAAGATTAAAATATAGGCAGTCACAAGGAATCAGAGATACAGATAATTCAAAATGAAGATAAATAACCCCACCTATGATTTGTGGATTCCCAGGAAAGCAAAGAAAGGAGGATAATGAGTGGCAAAGTGAGAGTTATGGGTTACAGGGCGTTGGATTAAATGTCCATGTGGAAAAGAGAGATGAAGTGTCTGGATCCATGTGGTGAAAATTCATGAGACTGACAAAACAGCATAAAGGCAAGATTTTAAAAGTGCGAGTTAGAAGAAAAATGCCCACTTTGACTAAAAGACTACAATTTTCTCTAAGAAACCTTTCTCTCTCTCTTGAGTTATGAGCTATGGAGGAGGAGTTGGGAACCATTATCATGTCTTCTGTCTAACTAACAGCATTTATGGTCCAAATTCTATAAAAATACTCTACTAATAAATTATTAAGAACACATATAAAGAATTAAACAGTGAATCCAAATATAACTCTTTGGAACTAAAGAAATACATATTCATTGAAATAGACACACTTCGTGACAATTCATAAAAAGCTATACTCAGAAGAAATCAAAGAATTATTCATCCATAAATATATTCATTACTTTCAGAAATAAATGGAACAAAAAATAAAGTAACTCCTACTCATTATAGCATTTTAAAACTATAAAATTAATTAAAAGTATGTAGAACATGATTTCACTAATTTAAGAAAAATAAATTTCAAAAGATAAGGAAAACTAAAAATTGATTTTTTAAAAAATTCAAGCAAATTGATAATTTGCCAGAAGCATGAATTAATACAAAATAAAGAGAAAAATATGGAAGGTTAAAAATCAGCAGTAAGATATAAACACTAAAGCAATACTTAGAATAACTTCATGGATATACTAACACAATTCCACAACAACAACAAAATGTGAAGATTTAGAGCTACAAACAAGATTTTAGCAAAACAAGCGTGAAACTTAATTCAAGGATGTGGAATACTTAAATGTATTAATCTCTACATAATATTTGATAAGGCAAATACGATTTATCATTAAAGAGACAAAAGAACCAGATACAACCAACCATGGTAAAGCAATAGATAATCTCATTAAGATTTCAATTACCTAAATAAAAAATAACAATAAAAACTCTCCCTAATGAAATTTATGAAGACATCCTAATAACTGACAAACATCTGATTAAAACATTAAGGCAAACTGTTTAATTTTTGTTTCAATTATTGTTTAATAATTAACTGATGAATATAGCTAGACTATTTCAGTCAGAATCCAACCAAATAGATAAAAATGATACTATGATCAACCAAGATTTATTCCAATTATACAAAGGTATAGATGATAAATATAGATAAAAATAGATTATGATGATAATCGATAAGTAGAGAGATGGTAGATAGATGATAGATGATAAAAAGATGATAGATGATAAATGTATACAAATATAAAAATATATATATGAAAAATAGCCTGATTTACTGTACCAAGAGATTAAAGAAAGGACATTTTATATAAGAAAGGACATTTTATGAGTTTTGATTAATAAATAAACTATCACTAGATAAAAATCAGTAATTGCTTCTAAAAAGTTTAAAGTGAAATAAGAATATGGTGAACTCCTAAAGCAGATAAAAATATCTAAAGAAATACAATTAATACAATTATATTAAACTATAAAATACCTGGAGTCAATTAAAATCAAGAATGAAGAAATCAAATCAATGAAGATATCAAAAGAGATATTTAAAGGATTTTGAAATGAGTGAGAAGGCACATGTCAAACTAGGTTGGATGCAACTAAAATCATATTTGGTTGAAACTTTATAGCACTAAAATGCTATAAAAATAGCAGAAAACCTCTAATAAATGTTTTTAATTTTCCCCTATAATTGGAGGCCGGTGGGGGGGGGGGCGGGGAGGGAAAGTCAATCAAAGCCAAAGCAAATAGAAAAAAAATAATAAAAATCATTGTAGAACCAAGTGACACAGAAGAACAGCAGATAGAGTTGGTTCTTACAGAAAATCAAAGAATAAAGAAGAAATCACATACTACAAATATAAGGTATGAGGGAGGTGATGTAACTACAGATTTTACAGACATTAAAAGGACAACAAAGGAATATTATTAAAAGTGCATAACCATAAGTTGACAACTCAGACGAAATGGACAAATTCCTTAGAGCGTGTTGCACTGGGGCACAATGGTGGCACTGACCTAGTGTTTGATTATTAGAGATGATTTGCAGAAACCACTGTGACAATATTCATAGCTAAAGTTTATTCCAAGAAAAGAATACACTATATGAAGAGCATTAAAATAAGGATATGCCTCAGTGACAAAGGCTGCCTCACATTAAGGGATCAGAAGAGGCAAAGTGCACACCTCTTACTGTTCTCCTTCTGCAGGGAATATTGCTGCACATACTTTCTCTCTCAGGCCAGAAATCATTGACGTGTGCAGAGAAACACCTCAATCCCAGACACCCAAATACAGTCCAAGCTGGGAATTTTTTTATTTTACTAACTATGTAGGATTATTCCTGCTAATAAATAGTTCAAAACGAGAACCCTGTAGTGGTCTCACCTACACCAAGTGCCAATGATCAATGTCACTATGGCCAATAAACAATGGTAATAAGTTGGTACACTTGTCCTAAAACTCCTCAGACCCATGGTCAAAAAGAAACATTATTGATCAACATATTTTGTGCATTAACCAGGCGGCAGTGCTATGCTGGAAATTTAGCAAAAATAGCTCAGACCAACTCCAGGTTTGCTGTAATTAACTTACAAACAACAGATAAAAATAAAATTCACTCCAAAAAAAAAAGACTAAGAGGCATCTATGTATTGTAGAAATTTAAAAGGTGGTTTAAAACATTCTATAAATAAAATCCAAGCCAAATGAGTTCACTGGTGAACTGTATCAAATATTTAAGGAAGAAATAAATCAAATTCTACACAAATTATTCCAGAAAATTAATAAGTAGAGGACATTTTCAAACTTATTTTATGAAGTCAACAATAGCCTGATAACAAAACCAGACAAATATATCACAAGTAAAGAAACTGACTAATCAATATTTTCCTTTCACATAGATGGTAAAATAAAATGTTTGCAGTTAGAATCTATCTATAGATATATAGATAAGATAGATTTATATAAACTCCAAAGGATTTTATTCTAGGGATGTAAGATTGACTCAGCCTTTGAAAATCAATCAATATAACCAACGATGTAACGATACTAAAAAATAAAATGCATACATATATATGACCACCTCAACCAATGCAGAATACATTTGAAATAGTTCAATATCCATTCCTAATTTTAAAAATTCTTTGCAAACTAGAAAAGAAAGTTTATCAACTTGATAAAAGACATCTACAAACACTACAATATCACATTTAATAATGAAATACTGAATGCTTCCCTCCTAAGATCAAGAACAAGACAGGAATGCCCACCATTATTATTTCTACTCAATACTATACAAAGGTTATAATCAGTGCAGTAATTCCAAAAATGAAAAGAAAATCTAGGTTTGAAAGGAAGAAAATAATTGCCTTTATTTCCCTGCAACTTGATCTTCTATGTAGAAAAGTCTATGGATTCTAAGTTGTTAGAACTGATAAGTGAACTTATAAATGTTGCCAGAAAAAAATCCATACACAGAATTCAAATATATTTTTATATACTAGCCACAATCAGAAATTGAACACTAAAAAGTGGCACCAAAACTAGGAAATATTGGGGCACCTGGGTGGCTCAGTGTGTTGAGTGTGGGATTTCGGCTCAGGTCATGATGTCATGGTCCATGAGTCCGAGCCCCGCATCAGGCTCTGTGTTGACAGCTCAGAGCTTGGAGCCTGATTCTGATTCTGTGTCTCCCTCCCTTTCTGCTCCTCTCCTCCTCTCACTCTGTCTCTCTCTCAAAAATAAACAAACATTAAAAATTTTTTTAAGAAAATATTTAGGCCAAATCATGTGCAAGATCTGTATACTGAAAACAAAGAATTTGTTGAGAGGTTTAAAAAGAACCATATAAATGGAGACATGTGCTACGTTCATGAATCAAAAACTGAATATTATTAAGAGTTAACCTATTTCTAAATTAATTTATAGATTTAATTCAACCTTAAAATATAAGCAAAATTTCCTGTAGAAATTGACAAGCAGTTATAAAATTCATATGAAAATTCAAAAGGCCTTGAATAATCAATTCAACTCTGAAAAAGGACAAACTTATAGACCAATCTTAATTTAACACTTATTAGAAATCTATAGTAATCAAGACAGGGAGATATTGGTGGAAAGGTAGAGAAAAAGTCTAGTGGAAAATAATTGCAACGTCAGAAGTAAATCATTACATTTATGGTCAACTGATTTTTTTATAGAAATGCAAAAACAGGGGCACCTGGGTGGCTCAGTCGGCTAAGCCTCCGAATTCGGCTCAGGTCATGATCTCACGGTTCGTGGGTTCTAACCCCGAGTTGGCCTCTGTGCTGACAGCCAGCTCAGAGCCTGGAGCTTGTTTCAGATTCTGTGTCTCCCTCTCTCTCTGACCCTCCCCTGCTCATGCTGTCTCTCTCTCTCTCAGAAATAGATAAATCATTTTTAAAAATTAAAAAAAAAGAGAAATGCAAAAACAATTCATTAAAGAAAAGTTGGCCTTTTCAATAAATGGTACTGGGAGAACATATATATTTTTTAATAAATTTTGATATATCTGTTGTACTATTTACAAATAAATGTATAAAAATTAACTCAAAATGAATCACAAACCTAAATGTAAAACAAACTATAATATTCTTAGAAAAAATAACATAAAATGACATTATTATTGGTTTAGTTAAAGATTTTTTAGATAAAATAGTAAAGCATGACACATTTTAAGAAATAATGAAATACCATTTAATAGAATTAAGAATTCTTCTCTTAAAAAGACATTAAGATAAGCCACAAACTGGGAGAAAATATTTGTGAATCACTAATCTGATAAAGGACGTGTTTCCAGACTAAATAAAAACCTCTCAAAATTCAATAATAAAAAAACTCACAGCCCAATTTAAAAAATGAGTAAATGATTTAAAAAGATACTTTACCAAAGAAGGTACACAGATGGCAACTAAATGCACCAAAAGATATTCAACATCATTGGCTATTAGGTATACAAAACTTAAAATCACAGTGGAATACCACTACACCTACTAGAATGTCTAAAAGTATAAAAATTGATCATACCAAAAAGTGAAAACCAATAAAACATTCCTACACCACTAGTGGGACTGTCAAAATATGTGACTGCTTTGGAAAACTGTTGGAAGTTTCTTAAAAAGTTAAATATATCCCTTCCACATGCCCCAGCCATTCCACTCCTAGGTGTTTATCCAACAGAAATGAAAGTATATGTCATAAGAGAGGTTTGTGCATTAATGTTCATAGCAGCTTTCTTTTTAAGTCCGTTAAAACTGATATAACAAAGTATCTTTTTTTAACAGGTGAATAGTAAGCAAATTGTGATATAGCCACAGATGGGATTTTAGCCAGAAATAAAAGGAACGAATAATAATGTGGGTGAACCTCAAAAAATCATGCTGAGTAAAATAAGCCAGATGAAAGATGGTTCACTGTAAAATTCAGCAGGGGACGGGGACAGGGAGGCAGGTGAGGGCCAGGACTGAAGGATATAAGAGGCTAAAGGAAACTTTGAGAAAATTGATAATTTTATTATTGTGATTATGGTGGCACTTTATTTTTTTTAAATATTTTTTTTTATTTATTTCTAGGAGAGAGAGAGAGACAGCGTGAGCAGGGGAGGGTCAGAGTGAGAGGGAGTCACAGACTGAAACAGGCTCCAGGCTCCGAGCTGGCAGTCAGCACAGAGCCCGGCGCAGGGCTCGAACCCACGAACCAAGAGCTCATGACCTAAGCGAAAGTCGGACGCTTAACCGACTAAGCCACCCAGGCGCCCCTATGGTGGCACTTTATTGAGAGTATACATATGTCCAAACTTCTCAGACTGTACACTTTAAATATATGCAGTTTACTCAATGTCAATTATATCTCAGTATTGCTGTTAAAAAATTTTAAAAACAAATAAAATTGAAAGATTTGATTGTATAAAACCATGAGCTATATGCCAAACATTAGCATGACACTTTTAAAGACTTATTATAACTGTAAAATTCATATTTAAGATATTTAGAAGAACAAGATACAAATAGGCATAAAAATAAAAATAATGTCCACTGAAACCTAATCATGCTGGCATATGTTTGATATGAACTAATCTTATGGCACTTATTATACAAATTTTCTAAAAGTGGAAAATTTTTATCTAGAAATTTCACTTCTACCAATCATTCTCACACATGGAAAAAGTATTTGTACAAAATGGTTTTGACAGAGTGGTTGATAACTACGGAAAATAAAGAACACTGTACTATGATTCAGGCAGTGGTTTAAAACTGCCAAAATATTCATACAGGCAATATTATTAATAGTGACTAATTGGAAAAAACAAATGCATATCCTGTGATAAATTAATATATGTTTAAATATGTAAAGGTGCATTTGTTTATTGTGGTAAAATATACATAACATAAAATTTACCATTTTGAGTCTTTTGAAGTGTAAAATTCAGTGGCATTAAGTACCTCTGAATGGCTGTGCAACCGTAAAAGCATATATTTTGCATACAATTATGAGATATGATGGAAAATCCTTATGCGTTCATAAAGAATACTTATAATACCGTTAAGGTATTTGGTAAAAATTCCCTGGAAGGATAAGAGCTATACTGCAAGCAGTAGCCTTACATAATTGTAAAGTATAAACGTTTCCTTTGGCTTATCTGATTAAAATTAGCCAATGATAATAAAACATTTATATAAAAAGGATTTCATTCAAGTAATTAAGGGTTACAACCTTCCAAATGCCTTAGTGGATGTGAAAGATTAAACTGTATCTGTGATTTAAACAATACAGTTGTCCTCCTGACCTTTGTCAAATGCTGCCATAACAGCCTCCTCTCTCCCAGGACNTTATGCGTTCATAAAGAATACTTATAATACCGTTAAGGTATTTGGAAAAAATTCCCTGGAAGGATAAGAGCTATACTGCAAGCAGTAGCCTTACATAATTGTAAAGTATAAACGTTTCCTTTGGCTTATCTGATTAAAATTAGCCAATGATAATAAAACATTTATATAAAAAGGATTTCATTCAAGTAATTAAGGGTTACAACCTTCCAAATGCCTTAGTGGATGTGAAAGATTAAACTGTATCTGTGATTTAAACGATACAGTTGTCCTCCTGACCTTTGTCAAATGCTGCCATAACAGTCTCCTCTCTCCCAGGACACAGTCCCCACTGAAGCCAGTGTTCGTGCTTTTGCCAAACTTCATTACTCAGAAAATTAATGACTCTTGACTGTAGGCCACCAAGGACCATCTTTTTTTTCACTTGGTAACGTTTTCTGCAAATTAAAAAGAGAAATCACATTTGACATGGTAAAAGCATTTCTCTCTGCCCTGATGATTAAAAATTCATCTCCTCTACCAGTGGAGAGAGTTCCTCAGCCCTTAATTTATTTTCTTTTCAGTGATGGAGATAGTAAGAAAATATTTGGAGTCTTATAACAGCACTTAGCCCAGTACCAAGTCTGTCCAACTTGTTGAAGATAGTAAGCAAAGGGAGTTTTTATGCACTCCCAGACATGGCGGTGAATTCATTCACTCTACTCATTGTAGAGTTCTGTGCTCATTTTCAACACCTATTTGAAAGGGAGAATAAACAAAATCAGTTAGAATAAACAAAATCAGTTAGTCATGCTTTGTGTGAATCTGTTTATTAACTTCTATCATAAAGTACATTGTCATGTCTTGGGGAAACAGATATATTTTGAAAATTGAATAATGCTCAAAGTTTGAGGGCCAAGTAAGATTTCACAGTGGTACATATTATCTCAAAGATTCAGAGAAAAGATGAAAGGAAGGTGGATGGGCTGCAAGTATATAAAGATATAACTTTTCCATCTGCATCTCCATTTGACATAAATATTTGGTAGTTGTTGAATGAGAGACTACATTTCCCAAAAGGATTCTAACTTTTATGTTAACCATCATCCTTGGTTAGTGATGTTTCTGTATGTTAGAATCACTGTGAATGAAGTAAATTGTCAGAAACATTCTGTCACAAACAATTCTGCTCCAACTTCAGTAAGAAGAGAACATAGTAAATTAAACAGCAAAGTGCATTCATTCATAAATCATATAAACTCAATATGCAAGGGGAAAATGTTTTCAATTAATCGATGTCAGAAAACCTCAAGGTTTAAGATACTGATTGTATATTAGAAACATTTGAGTCCCTGGTAGTGTAGCATCAATGAAGATAAAATAATTAATTGACTGGAAGGTGAGGGAAGGAAGAGAAGGCAGTCATCACAAAAGTGATGACTTTACAGTAGTAAAAGTAACACAAATTCAGTACAGGTAATGCACATACTCAGAAAAACAAATAGGTTGGCTGTGTAGCAGGAAGTGGGGATGGATCAGCATGGTGTAAGACTGCTAATAAGAATTAAGCACACTTATCCTAAAAGTCCACCAAAAACCAAAACTCTTTTGGAACAAGGCCCTCAAATTTTGCTGCAGTGTCTATATAGTAAACCCAAGTTACCGTACAGATTAGCATTGTTTTTTGTTTTTTTTTTAAAAAGACCCAAAGTGTCAAGAAAAGACGTGCAATAGAGGGTGAAATTCTGGCACTTAGATTCTGAATAGGGAAGAATTCTGCACAGCCAAAAGACATTTTTGTTACATAAAATGACACCCCTCAGTAATCTACTTAGTCACATGGAAAAATCCTAAGCACAGGATAGACATTACATGTTTAAGTTATATTATAAACATAATGAGATATAAATATAAAAGTGTGAATATATTATATTTTAGAACAGTTAAAATAATCTACAATCTATGAGAAAATTTATTTGAATCTCATATACAGATTGGAGACAAGTCAGAAGCCAGTGATGGGAAACAGCACAATAACAACATTCATTCTGCTAGGACTGACAGATGACCCTAAGCTGCAAGTTCTGATTTTTATCTTTCTATTTCTCACCTACACACTGAGTGTAAGTGGAAATTTGACAATCATCATACTCACTTTTGTGGATCCCCACCTTCAAACACCCATGTACTTCTTCTTAAAAAATTTCTCCTTCTTGGAGACCTCATTCACATCTGCTGTTATTCCCAGGTATTTGCATAGCATTGCGACAGGTGACAACGTTATTACCTATAACGCTTGTATCGTCCAAGTGTTTTTTACTGACCTCTGTGGAGTATCAGAGTTTTTTCTGCTGGCCGCCATGTCCTATGACCGTTATGTGGCCATATGCAAACCGTTGCATTATGTGATCATCATGAGCAACAAGGTCTGCAGGATTCTCATCATCTGTTCTTGGATGGCTGGTTTATGTGTAATAATCCCACCACTTAGTCTGGGTTTAAATCTAAAATTTTGTGACTCTAACATGATTGATCATTTTGCCTGTGATGCATTTCCCTTAGTGAAAATCTCATGTTCAGATACATGGTTTGTGTAATGGACAGTTATCATCTGTGCTGTGCTGACCTTGAATATGACACTTACTTGTGTAGTTCTGTCATATGCTTACATCATCAAGACAATTTTTAGATTCCCTTCTGTTCAACAAAGGAAAAAGGCCTTTTCGACCTGTTCTTCCCACATGATTGTGGTATCTATCACCTACGGCACATGCATTTTCATCTATATGAATCCTACAGCAAAGGAAGAAATAACCATTAATAAAGTGGTTTCACTGCTCATTTCTTCTTTTTCACCTACATTAAACCCATTTATTTATACCTTGAGAAACGACCAGGTTAAGAAAGCCTTTAGGGACTCAATCAAAAGAATTGCCTTGCTCTCAACTAAGTAAAACAAAATATTATTAAAACATCTCGAAAACAAGAATAAATGTCCACAGACATTTTTTTGAGGTCTATAGGCATGTTTTTAATAATGCATACTTGAATTACATTAACTTTCTCAACACTTCTTTAACTTCCTTTCCATTGAACCCTGCTCATGCCACTTTTGTATTTTGATTTTTCAAACAAATATTTGATAGTTTTGCTTATCAATTTCTTTATCATTTTGAAAAGGAAATAACTTGATAATGTTATTAGTATACATAATAAAAGTATTCCTTGGGAAAATATAAGAAAAAATTCTTTGTGGGTCTTCAATATATCAAGTAATACGATCTCAACACATGTAAATTTTAGGCACATGTAAATGTATATGTACATGTAAATGTATAAACTGGATGAATAATCACAGAACTCAAAATACATGTGAAAAGGAATAACAGCACTTCTAATATTGAGAAAACAGACCAACATAGAAATACTGTGATAAAATGGAGCACTCAGAAATACTGGATACAATGTAATAATTATTCTCTTGAATCTATAGTTTAAATCATTGCAAATTTGTAAACAGAAGGTGCCAGAAATGAAGATTCAAGCAAAAGTAAAGTAATAGCCTACAAAATGACTTGTGAGGTGAGCACAGACTGGAGGGTGGCAGCAGGACATTCATTATGGATCACAAAGGCATCAGATTAAAATCTCAGGATTAGTGTGGTGTGATGAGAGCACTTGGAACGACACAATAGCTGCACATTCAGTGAAAGTCTGAATTATAAAACCAAGCCCATTTTCACAGTAAGATTACTTTTTTCTTCTGAAAAATATTGTCTACTGTTTATAGAACTGTGAGTCAAGGGGAAAACATTTCCCAGGGTATCCATTAGACTGTGCTTACATCTAATTAAGTTTTTATAATCCAGGTTCTGCCATAATAGCTGAAATATAAACATTTTTAGATATAAATAATTGAAAATCCACATAAATAAAATTCCTTGGAAATTAATGAATTTACATCAAATTAATAAATTGCTAGCTAAAAGCAATGACATGCAGACATGTCATTGCAAACTATTTGGAGCATGGAAAAAGCTATTGTTAGGAGCAATTCTGTTATCTTAAATGTACCCATTTTTAAAAAATATATAAATAACCCCAAGTGAGAGACTCACACTTATACTAATGAATTTGAAAAACAAACAAACTAACTAAATGGAAAATGTAACTTGCTATGGGTGGAAAATGAAATTAATTAAATAAGTGTAAAAAATTCAAAAGCCAGTTCTTTGAAAAGTCCAATAGCATTGATAACCCAACTCCAACGAATGAGATGAGTAAAACTCAGAAATGCTCCATATATTTTAGGAGATCTTAGACTTGCAATAATATAATAAAACAAAATAATCATGATAAAGATGGGAAAGAATGAATATAACTATTGCATTTGATTGATTTTAAAGTCTTTTTCACATATTTGCTTTTCTGAAATGGAGATATTTCACACAATGGATGGCATCTACCATTGTTCATAGGCTGATTGCCAACAGTTTTCTTTTCAATAGTGACACACAGTATAATATAATGTCTTACAATTGATGATGTCTTAAAATTGATGAAATTTGGTATATCAGTTTTTTATCCAGAGAACATTCTTACATATCCAGAAAACTCAAGAAACTCTCATAGGAAACTAATGGAATTAGTAAGGGAACTTGGTATTCTAGTTGAAAAAATAAATGGAAAATATTTTAAAAATCAATAGACTGTAATAGCAATAAGCAAGAGGAAATCAATGAGCAAGTATTATTTTGGTCATAACAGTCAAAAAAATAATTTCCAATAGAATGAATTTAACATAGAAGTACAGTGTAAATGTAAAGAGAGCATTAAATCTCTTAAGAGAATATAAAACATAATTAGAACCATAAAAAGGCAGTCAGTATTCTCTGTTGGAAATATATGCCTGTGTCTGTGTGTATCTATAGATTATTTACATATTCTAGAAATATTTATGAATTTATTTTTATATAATCACAAAGCATGAAATATATTAAAAGTAATACAAATTTTAATGAAGGTTATCTGAAGCAGAAACTAAGTAAAGCAATCAGAAAGAAGAATGGGTAGAATGAGACAAAGGAAAAAATCAAAAAACATCATTTACCCTATAATCCCACTATATATGAAGGTTTTGGTATGTGTCTATTTTGCCGTAAATAAAGAAATTTCTTCCAAATAGATCTTCATCTATGAAATGGTAGAATATCCAATGTCTATTGGCAAACAAAGAATAAATTAAGTTGTAGACTTTTTTCCTTAATTGTAGTTCAATTAAAAATGCAAAAAAGAAAACCTCTTTGTGCAAATTTTACACGGTATACAATGGAATATAATTCAGCCATAAATAGAAAGAAATCATGCCATGAAAACAACATGGGTGGGGCGCCTGGGTGGCTTAGTCGGTTAAGCGTCCGACTTTCGCTTAGGTCATGATCTCGCAGTTCGTGGGTTCGAGCCCCGCGTCGGGCTCTGTGCTGACTGCCAGCTCAGAGCCTGGAGCCTGTTTCAGAGTCTGTGTCTCCCTCTCTCTCTGACCCTCCCCTGCTCACGCTGTATCTCTCTCCTAGAAATAAACAAAAAATATATATAAAAAAAATTAAGCAACATGGATGGAGCTTAAGGATATTTATGCTAAGTGCAATAGATCAGACAGATTTATAGTTAGGGTCTATTAAATGAAGGTGGTCAAAATGTACAAACATCTGGTTATAACACAGATGGTAACTAGAATGTAATGTAGAACATGATGAGTTTAGTTAACACTGCTGTACTGTATATTTGAAAGTTGTTATGAGAGTAAATCCTAAGAATTCTCATCACAAGGAAAAAACATTTTTTCTCTCTTTTTTTTGTATCTATGTGAGATATCAGCTGTTAACTAAACTTATTGTGTGAGTCAAGTCATTAGTCTGTACACCTTAAACTTATACAGTGCTATATGTTGATCATATCTCAATAAACCCATAATAAAAAAAAGGAAACTGTAAAAAAAAAAAAAAAAAAAAAACTCTCTAAACCCAACAAGCAGAGGAAAGAAATAGAAAATATTAGAGAGGCAGTAAATGAAGTAAAGAATAGAAAAATAGAAATATATTAGAGAAAATCAATGAAACCAAAAGTTGGTTATTTGCAAATATCAACAGTGTTGGAAAATATCATTCAACAAGATAAAAAAAAAAGAAGACTCAAAATAAAAATCAGGAAGAAAATACAGGATATCAGTAAATTTAATAAGTAGATAATAAATAATAAATATATTAAAAAGAACTATAATAAAAAGAAACATAAGAAAATACTAACTGCTGTTAAGTAACTTCAATGACATGGACAAATTCTTAAAAGACACAAACCATCAAATCTGACTCAAGAAGAAATAGAAAATCTTAATAGATTTACAATAAGTAAGATACTAAATTAGTAATCAAATAATTTCCCATAAAGCAAACCCGAGATCTGGATGTCTTCCATGGTGAATTTTACCAAATGTTTAAAGAATAATCAGCATGACTGTTTCACAAACTCCCAGAGAAAACAAAAGACAAAACACTTCCCAATTCATTCTATGAGGCCAGTACTATACTGATCCCAAAACATACATATTACATATAAAGAAAACTATACAACTTATAAATAAACACTCATTATAAATATAGACATGAATATCCTCCACAAAATACTTTCAAGTCAAATTCAGTAACATCTTTTAAAAGATAATACACTAAGTATGATAAAGAGAGATGTCTCCCAAGAATACAAAATTAATCTAACATCCAAAAATCAATGAATACACTATATTCATAGAATAATGGACAAAGATCACATGATTATCTCAAGAGGCACAGTAAAAGCATTTGACAAAATCCATCACCCTTTCGCCATAAAGACACTCGAAAAACTAGGAGTAGAAGGGAACTTCCTCAGTTTGATAAAAATTGAGGTAACCCATACTTAATGGGGAAAGATTGAATATATTCTCCCTAAGATCACTAACAATAAGAGGATGTCTACTTTCACCACTTCTATTCAACATTGTACTAGAGGTTTTTACCAGGGCATAGAGGAAGAAAGAAAAAAGAAAAAAAGACAGGAAAGGAAGAAAGGACATGATCTTGTATATAAAAAATCAACAAACTACTGGAACTAATAAGTTCAGCAAGTTTGCAGGATACGAGACCAATAACAAAAGTTAATGGTACTGCTATACAGTAGCAAAGAAAGTTCAGAACATCAGCTTTTCCAAAGCTAATTTAAGTTCCTTTGTACTAACATTTCGTTTTAGTAATGGAAAGTAGAAAACTATGTTTCCTGGGCTTATTACAGTACATCTATCTTGAGGAAGTTTATGCAATTGGTTGAAGATAAAAATTCAAGTCATTCAAGGAATCGAACTGTGGGCATGGATTCAATAAGTGGTGAGCAGAAGCTCCCATGCAGGTTTTCAACATTACATTAATTTTCAGATTTGTAGCTGTAAGAACTATGTAGATAAGCACCAAGAAAGCCTATGATTGATTGCTACATGTATAATAATAATAAATTTAGTCCTTTCAGTTATATTCTCTTTTGGTGAGATTTGGTCATATTTGTCTATGGGAAATGGATTTTCCCTGACTTATAAACCTGAGAGATGTGAGTCTTAAAATGGATATTAATTAAATGTTATTTTAGTATATATTATTTTGCCATAGTTTATATTCATTGATGTGATCATTTTTATGCATCAATAAATAGGAAGTCATATAAAAGCATAACTTAAGAGACATGAGCAGCACCCTTCAATGAAAAAATTACTTGACAACTCACATTGCATCATCTCATTAGAAATCAAAATTTAAAACTGTTTAAAAATAAACAGTAATCAGTCAATAAAAAATTCAGATCAATTCATTACTCGGTACTTGCATTGTAATATCAGAGTTCTTATGACAGTAGAGTTTTAATGACTGGAAGTAGAATGATTCTATAACTAAATACAACTCAAAGTCAGTTGGGCTGCATTGGTTGCCAGAGAAGCACAAGTCTGTACATTGGGAAAAAGATTCACGAAGAGGGGTGGGCTGTAGAAATGATGCCTCTCTGCATTTCAAGATGATGTGTTATAAATGTCAGGAGTAGACCTACATTTATTGGAGCATCCTCTCTCTCAAGCAAACCACGAGCAAGTCCATGGTCTTTGCCTATGATAGTGACAGTCATTCCCGGGATTCAACTCTGGAATTTAGGCACATGATCAGAGCTGGTACTATCCCCATCACAATATAGAAGATATATTATAAGGCAACTTAGCAAAACATTTCACACATTAAATAAATTAGAGCTGCCAAAACAAACTGTAGGAAAACCTACTTATTTGGGGAAACACTGATTCAATTTTGAAAATATTTGAAAAGCTAGCATAGTGTTTAGTTTGTGTTAGTTGAGGGTGAAAAATCTAGACAACATAATGCCACAAATTTAGAATTTCAAAGTCGCTGGCTTCTGGTTTTAACACCCTACTAAAGAGATGCATTAGAAAAGCCAAACTAGTATCAGTGAACATACAGCACTCCTCTGGAACATACTACTGTTCCTCTGATTGGCAGATAAGGCAAAAAGGAAAAGGCAACTATCACTTTTTTCAGAAGTCAATACAATGCATATAATCAGAATGGTGCTTTTCATGATAAGACAACTCTAGAAAAAAATTTTCTTTTTCAAAAACAAAACAAACTCAAAATGTTAGACTCAGAATATCGCAAATTAAATAAGTAAATTCAATATCCCAGGAGGTTTTATCTTTATCCACAATAAGAATAATATAGCCTCAGGTGGGAAATTTGACTTGAGTTTTTTGCCACCAAATTATTTTAGGCATTGAATATATAGGGAACCGTGTTACTTACAGATGCTGTTCTAGATTAAAAGAAACACCACTTTAATCAAAACAATATGCATTTTCAGAGTGGTCCTGGAATAGGAGAAATAATTGATTTCTCTGAATGACACCCACCCATATCAGAATTCCATTAGGTTCCATTCTACAGAGAAGTCTTCTACTGTTTTATCTCAATAGCGGGGGTCTTTGATAAACTTTGGCAAACATGGTTTCATTAGACTCATGGTTTCAATGGTGGTAAAAATGTGATTACACTGTGGTGAAGAATAATGGAGGGTGAATAACAAAAGGAAATTACTGTGAACAAGGACACTGAAATACGGAGCATATAGTTATCATAAGCTAGGCACTTTTCTAAGTTTTAGATATATATGGTTTCATTTTTTATATAGCATATAAAGGACACTCTTATTATTTCTACTTTGTAGGGGACAAAACTAATAGTAAAAGCAAATAATGTTTAGGAGAATGTGATTAGTATTTTATTTATTTTTTTTTAATTTTAGAGAGAAAAGGGATACAAGCAGGGGAGAGAGGCAAAGGCAGAGAGAGAGAGAGAGAGAGTTTGAAGTAGGCTCCACCATCAGCACAGAGCTCGATACAGGGCTGGATCCCACAAATAATATTTCATTGTACATATATACACATCTTTATCCATTCATACGTTGACAGCCACATAGGTTCTTTCCATACCCTGACTATTGTGAATAATGCTGCAATGAAAATGCAACTGCATATTTCTTCAACATCCTGTTTCATTTCCTTTGGATACATACCCTGAATTGGGATTGCTGGATCCTATGGAAGTACTATTTTAAATTCTTGAGGAACCTCCATACTATTTCCATACTGGCTACACCAAGTTACATTCTCACCAACAGTGCACAAGGGTTCCCTTTCCTCTACATTTTGCTACAGTCGTTATCTCCTGTCTTTGTGATAATGGCCCATTGTAACAGGTGTGAGGTAATATCTCATTGTGTTTTGATTTGCATTTCCATGATTATTAGTGAGGAACATCTTTTCGTGTACCTGCTGACGTTTGTATATCTTCTTCAGAAAAATATCTATTCTACTCCACCCATTTTTTTAATTTGTTTCCTTTTTTTTTTTTTTTTTTTTGGCTATTGAGTTATATGAGTCCTTTATATATATTGGATACTAACCCCTTCTCAGATTTTTGGTTTCCAAATATTTTCTCCCATTCAGTAGGTTACCTTTTCATTTTGTTGGTGGTTTTCTATGCTGTGTAGAAGCTTTTTCATTTGACATAAACCTACTTGTTTATTTTTCTTTGTTGCCTTTGCCTTGTTGCCTTTGCTTTGTTTTCAGTCCAAAAACCATTGCCAAAACTAATAGCAAGGAGCATAGCTCCTATGTGTTCTTCTAGGAGTTTTATGGTTTCAGGACTTACATTCAAGTCTGTAGCCCATGACAAGTTGATTTTTGTTTATGGTAAAAGATATGGGATCTTGTTGCATTCTTTTATGTCCAGCTTTCCCAACACTATGTATTGAAGAGACATATCCTTTTCTTATTGTATACTCTTGCCTACTTTGTCATAAAATAATTGACCATGAGAACATGGCAAATTTTAAAGTATGTGGATTCATAGTAATTTGATCTCAAGATGTGATGGAACATTGAGATATTGAACATAAGTTAATGACAATAAATGATCCAACTATAAGGATGTGTATCTTAATTATAGTAATTAATTTAGAATATTTATATAAATATATAAATATATTTTATATAAATATAAAAATAACATTATTAATGCTTATTTTTAAATGATACCTACATGTCTATAGATATATATACAGTGGGGATAGTCTGGAATTTTGATATTATACTTAAACAATATGGGTTATATGATTTTATATATTTTCCACTTTCTTATCTAAGTATAATTTCCCACATATAATTTATGTAACAGACCAGTAAATCAGAAATGTGCTTTTTTAATGATCCGCCCATGTGATATCTCTCAGTTTATGTGACATGACAATAAAAAGGAGCTAATGTTGTGTTTTATAGCCAAATTTTTCTGGAGTCCTACTGGCCTTTATCTGCTGCTGGATCTTCCTGCCTCCGAGGACACTGTCTCAGAAGAACCCACAGTTAGTGTACTTTTTTTACTTCAATCTTATTACTCAGAAGATTCATTAGTAACTCTCTTCTTCAGTCATCAGGGACTCATTGTTTATTCACTTAGTTACATTCTTATCAAATAAAGCAAAAGTCATGCTAGATACTCTAAATGTGCTTACAGTCCTAAGAGATCAGAATTATAACTTTCCTGATACTGGAGAAGGTTCCTGACATTCCACAGCCCTTGTATTATATTATTTTTTGTTTGTTTTTCCCCTTTGTGAGGGGATGGGTATAATAGCACAACAAGGAATTCCATGTAATTAGTTGAAGATAGATAGTTCAGTGAGGCCTTTGCATCTTGGAGTTGTGAATACGACAGTGGATTCATAAGCAAAAGTGACCAGAAGTTCATAGAAAAACCTTCATCCCAAACACCATTTTCCATTTAGAAGTTTGGTTTTTTTTGTTTTTGTTTTTGTTTTTTTTTTAATTTTTTAATGTATTTATTTCTGAGAGAGAGAGAGAGAGGCAGTGTGAGCAGGGGAGGGTCAGAGAGAGAGAGAGACAAAGAACGTGAAGCAGGCTCCAGGCTCTGAGCTGTCAGCACAGAGCCCGACGCGGAACTCGAACCCACAAACTGTGAGATCATGACCTGAGCCGAAGTAGGATGCTCAACCGACTGAGCCACCCAGGCGCCCCTCCATTTAGAAGTTTTAAAGTTTCACATGTTTCAACAGCCAACAGAAACTACGATTCACAGTCATCATAGTAAGTGAGATAAAAGGTCATTTTAATTATGCTTACTTTTATTTCATTTGATTTTTATTCTCTAGAAAACATGTTTTACTTATCTCTTAAAAATTGGAAATGTGAGTGATAAATTTCTGTATTTAGTAAAGCATACTTTTTTTTAGAATGTAGTTTCTTTGAATAAATAAATGTCATTTTATGAGAGACTTTTATGCACAAGAATATACTGGCATTTAATATGATTAAAATTTGATAGCTATCCAGAAATGCTACCTGTATTATCAACTTCATATCAAAAATTAGAAGATATATATTTGCATAATTATAGCATAACCCTCAATCTCCCAAAGAATGACACATTAACTTAAATTTCATCCTCATTAGAGATCTTTTTTTAATTTTTTTAATGTTTATTTATTTTTGGGAGAGAGACAGAATGCAAGCAGGGGAGGGGCAGAAAGAGGAGACACAGAATCTGAAGCAGGCTCCAGGCTCTGAGCTGTCAGCACAGAGCCTGACATGGGTGTCGAACTCACAAACCATTAGATCATGACTGGAGCTGAAGTGGGACACTTAATCAACTGGAGCCACCTACGCACTCCTAGAGATCTTTAAACTCATGTCAAACTATCTTTTGAAAGTAGAATAAGCAAACAAGAACCAGTTAGACACATTTCACTAAGTCTGTTTAAATCTTGTTTTATTATACCTTATGATACCTTAGAAGGAAAAAAAAACTCACACACTTGTTTTAGAGCATTGAATAATATCCAATGGTGATAGGGCTGAGTGCATTTTCTCAATAACATGATGCATGAGTTGCTGAGAAATTAGAAAGTAGAGGAAGATAGGAGATGCGCAGCAGAAATATTTCACCTATATTTCAATTTGATCTGACATAATAGTTGAATGTCTCTCAGTTCCCTTAGAGTATTCCTTCAGGCCACCCATAAGACTAGTTCAGTTCTTCTTTTTGTTGGGTCCCATAACCCTCAGGCCTTAACTGCTTTTGCCCCTTAGAGCAGACCCTGTCTCACATCAGTAAAACAATACATTAGTTTATACAATAAAGCGAGTAGTCAACATACAAATAAATTGGAGTCTCCAGGAGAAACTTCTCATAATTCACTGTAGCTGGGAAATTTCAAGCTGAGGGACACTTTTTTAAATGAAAATATTTGAGCCCTTACTGATTTAAGAACTACCTTAAAACAATCTGTGGAAGAGCCATTAACTCAACCTCAATCAAAAAAGTTCATGCCCTTGGATTTAATATCTTGCTTTTAGTGGCAAAAAAAAAAAAAAAAAAAAAAAACATCAAAAGAATTTTACTGGAAGATAGGGCGAGGAGAAGGCACTTTCTCTTTTATCAGCTATGAAAGTAATAATAAAAAAAATTTGATCCTCTTTAAAAGTAAAAAATAAAAAAGAGAAAAAATTCAACTACAGTTTCTAACAAAGTTTAAATAAGGTTAATGTTAAAGCGTTTTGAATTAGAAGTCCAAATAGAAAGGAAAATAGCTTCATAAATGTCTGAAAAGCATGCTATAGATAAATTCATTTAGAAATGTTTATTAGCTGGTTGACAATGTATATGGGGCTTTGTTAATTGTATTATGAAAAAGACACACACGTCATGATTGCCACAAATTAGTATTTTCCTCTTAAGTGTTAAAATAGTTGCAAGCATAGTTTTCCATCGGAATACAGTGAAGAGGTATAAAGATAGCATGGTCATCAGACCTATAGGAAACTCCAGAGGGCTAACGATGAACTTCTGAAAACCAATGAAAAAACACAAGTTACTGTGTGAGTTGAAACAGAGAACAGATGGTTCATGAGAAATGTTTACCAAAATACCTGTCACATGGACTGTGCTCAACAAATGTAGCCTATTATCCTTACTGAAAAGAACATATTAAGATGAAGGGGAAGAGAGAAAGATCACAAGTTTCTTTTGTGACATAAGGAATTTGAAGTTCATGTGAAATGTCCAAATAGATATGGCAAGTTGCATCTGAGAATCAGAAAGGACTATCACAAAATAAAGATACAGATTTAGTAAAGATCACCTGAAAGATATTTCAAAACATAAGAATTGATGAAAATACAGAGGAAATATTAGTATGGAAAAAAGTGAACAGAGATGAAGAAAACACTGAAAAATAAGAGTCAGAAAAACATATCTGTAGTCAGAGCATTTTATGAAAGTAAAAATGTATATTGTGCCTAAGTACATTGCACATTACAACATTCTATATTCTGCACCACTGTAAATTAGAGGTGATTACTTAAGGACTGAGAAACCTTACAAGGAGGAAGTATCAGGAGGAAATGAAGACATTATGCATGTGAGTGTGTGTGTGTGTGTGTGTGTACATGCACACATGATAGAGTTTAGAGATATTCATGGGAGAAAATATATATGCAATAAACAAAAGCAGAAAGCAATATTCTTTAACCATAGAGCTGGAACAGAGACTTTAAGTGACTACAGAACGTACAGAGTAAACCCACCTTGTCTGATATATATTAGTACGTTATGAAGGAACAATGTGTCAAGCAAATACATCAAATAGAGAATTCTGAAAATCAAAAGACATCTTTCTTCTATGAAATGACAAACCCATAGAGTCAAAAGTAGTCCTTTACAGAGTGTATTTTAAATTGTAAATATTTTTAATGATAATAAATAAGAAAAGCCTGAATATGATAGAGCCCATATTGGTAAAATAATCCACAATAAAATGTGTCAATGTTACCTGCAGATTTAACAGATGTCAAGAATCAGCAATGAGAAACAGCACAGTAATGACATTCATTCTGCTGGGACTGACAGATGACCCCCAGCTACAGGTTTTGACTTTTATCTTTCTCTTTCTCACCTATATGCTGAGTGTAACTGGGAACCTGACTATCATCGCCCTCATCTTATTGGATTCCCACCTTAAAACAGCTATGTACTATTTCCTACAAAATTTCTCCTTCTTGGAGATCGCATTCACATCTGCTTGTATTCCCAGGTACTTGTATAACATAGCAACAGGTGACAGGGTCATTACGTACAATGCCTGTGCCAGCCAGGTGGTTTTTACCGACCTCTTTGGTGTAACCGAATTTTTTCTCTTGGCTGCCATGTCCTATGACCGCTACGTGGCCATCTGCAAACCCCTGCATTATGCGACCATCATGAGTAGCACAGTCTGCAGAAGACTTGTTTGTTGTTGTTGGGTAGCTGGTCTATTTATTATAATCCCCCCACTTAGCCTAGGCCTAAATCTGGAATTTTGTGATTCTAATATCATTGATCATTTTGTCTGTGATGCATCTCCCCTCCTGAAAATCTCTTGTTCAAATACTTGGTTCATGGAACAGACTGTTATAATCTGTGCTGTGCTGACCTTTCTTATGACACTTATATGTGTAGTTCTGTCTTACATTTATATCATCAAGACAATTTTAGGATTGCCTTCTGCCCGCCAAAAGAAAAAAGCTTTTTCTACCTGTTCTTCCCACATGATTGTGGTTTCCATCACCTATGGCAGCTGCATCTTCATCTACATCAAACCTTCAGCAAAGGAATCAGTGGCCATTAACAAGGGTGTGACAGTGCTCACTACCTCTGTAGCTCCAGTTCTCAACCCTTTTATTTATACCCTGAGGAACAAGCAAGTCAAACAAGCCTTCAATAACTCAGTCAAAAGAATTGTGATATTTTCCAGGAAATAACAGAATGTGAAGCCAAAGAAACATATAATGAACTTCCCAAATTTTCTAGTCAAGTTATTTTATTCGAAACACTCATCCTGCTCAGCTAACATCTTCCTCACAAACGTCTTTTGAGATCCTTCCACAAACAGGCATGCTAGCAGCATTTAAAAATCTCAATCCTAGCTTTCCCTCCAAATTAGGAAAATCAAAAAACAAAACACAAAAGATTAAACAGAAGTATGTCTCCACACCAGAAAATATCAAGAGAAAATTCGTTACATTTTCAGCAAAAGACTAATAATGCTTGTCATTGCTTCTTCCAATCCAAAGCTTTCAAGGGATTATTGCTTGGTTCACTTCACAATTATGAATTTGGTAGTTTCTTTAGGTCAGGTACTATGTTAAACATGAAAATTAAAGGAGAGAACAAACCAGCAAAAACTTACTCTCATGTAGCCTCAGTGTCAAATAGAAACAATTTAAAAGAAAGCAAAATACCTAACTTGCACTCAAATAAATATTTTTCTGTGAAAGTTATAAACCTTACAGTTATGGAAAAATACCTAAAATATGAAAACAAATATTATAAGATTTATAACTTTATCAAATTGATAATAACCCAGACCTTTAAATGTTATATATAAGGTTTTCTCAAAAAATACATGAAATAAAAGGGAAGATGATAAAAATAGGTAACTATTTTGAAGACTTCAAATATCTTGGTATTGTAAAAGAGAAAAAAAAAGCCTCCCATATGTAGACATATATATTGAAATGCCAACATAAAATGTCACTAAAATACACAAACCCTTGCCAAAAATGACATGAAAGGAATCAAGGTAATAAAAACAGCTAGATACATATATGATGTTAGAAACATAGAAAAGTTTCCAAACGGAATATGAAAAGCTATATATAAAGGTTTTATATCATTTATGATAAAAAGATATACATTGGAGGATATTAACTGTTTACCACATTTCTTCCTGAAAAAGTACTTCATAAAGGTCATATGCTTCAACTATTTTCCATATCCCACTACTCTCCATGCTTTAGGAATCTGAACTGACATTTCCCCTCTGTGTTCATGTCTAGTCTTTTCCAACTGCTGTTTCCCTGTCAGAATATATTTTCCTCATTCTTTGTTGTCTCACTTACTCTTTCTTCCCTTCAATTTTAAATTTAAAAATTACTCAGTTTCTCAAAAAAGTAAGCTAAAACTACCCTCTAGTCCAGTAATCCCACGTCTGGGTATATTCCCTAAAAAAGTGAAATCAGAATCTCAAAGAGATATCTGCCCTCTTACATTCATTGCAGCGCTATTCATAACTAATATGTAGAAACATATGTCCATCAAACTAAATGTCCATCAGCTGATGAATGGATAAACTCAATGTGGTATATATAGTAGAATACTATCCAACCTGCAACATACAGCAAAATGGATGGACCTTAAAGATTCCTTTTAAGTGAAATAAGCTAGACACAGAAAAACAAGTAATCCATGATCCCACTTACATAAAATATCTAAAATAGTCAAATTCATAAAGTCGAAGATTAGAACGGTAGTCATCAGTAACAAAGGGAGGGAAAAATAAGAATTGTTAATCAACAGGCATTACCTAAATAAAATCAATAAGCTCCAGAGATCTGCTTTACAAACTTATACTGTCAATCTAAAGTTGTCCAGAGGCAATAACTAAGAGCATTTATTTGGGATCAAAGAATTGTAATTCAGCATACACAGCTTGGGTAAGTAATTCAAATAGTATCCTACTAGACAGCAAAAGTCAGCATTTCTCTAGGCAAAAAGGAATGCCTGTATACATTATTTGCAAAGAACTTTTTACTGGTGTTAGTTGCAAAAAGCTAAACGTAACTGAGTATAATTGGTTGCTAAGCAAAATCTATTATTGTAGCAAATTGCAGGTATTTGGGCTGAACCCTTGGGATATTTGGGATTTGATCCAGTTTAAAAGCACATAGCTCCATGGGTGAGGGTGAGGAGAGGTTCACCTTCTTAATGGCCTCCCAGTTTCATTGCAAAAAAAAACTCCAAAAAAACCACCTTGATATAAATGACTCCATCTCATTTCACTCTTCACATCTCCCTCTTTTGTTTAAGATCTCTGAAAACGTCACTAATCGATCATGTATTTACTTATGCCCACATTGCTGGATACACCTATCATGTCCCATGTTGGGGGGAGTTTTTAATCTTTGGTGGATGCTTTAAGGACACTGTCATTAGGCTCAGGCCACATTGAAAACATGAAGGCAGTCAGAAAATGGTTCCTAGGCAGTTTCCTCATCTGCGGCTTTAGTAAGCCACTTGGAGTTTCTAGTGAATCAATCCATGCAGTGACCATAATGAGATGCCCATAGAGGTTTTAGATGATACTTCTTAGCAAGATGATAAGCATAAAAAGAGTAATTAGCAATAAAAATATTCCAAAAACTTCTCAGGCATTAATCTAGGAAATTGTTAAGAATGTTGAATTAGGAAGTACCTAAAGGTTCAGTATACTTAGTGCAATAGAACAAATCTAAAGAACAAATCTAAGGAAGTAAAGCCTTACTGTTGGCAAATCAGCAAGACCAGTACAATTTCGTATTTAACAAGATAAAATCCTAAGAACAAAAACGGAGTCATCGCTGTCAACTCTTTTCACATCTTTTCCCCTTTGCTCTTAGGTTCCTGAAGAAACATCAAGAGAGTAATATTACTCCCTAAAAGGCCTGAGTAATTTCATTACCTCTTCTTCTTCCATCTAATCCCTTTGTGATAGAGGGGCAGAGTGGGGGATGGAGAAAGGTGGGATGTGGGAGAAGGTACTGTGACTAATTCCTCCAAGTTTTCTGGTCTATAAAATTCATACCGATGAAATAAGTCAGGCAGAGAAGGACAAATATCATATGTTTGCACATATAGAAGGATTAGGAGGAACTTAACTGAGGAACAAGGGGGAGAAGAAGGGGGGAAATGGTGGGGGAAAGGGAGAGAGGCAAACCATGAGAGACTCTTGAATGCTGACAAAAACACTGAGGACTGATGGATGGCGGGGGGGGGGGGGGGATGGGCATGGAGGAGGGCACTCGTGGGGATGAGCACTGGGTGTTATGTGGAAACTAATTTGACAATAAACTATTTGTAAAAATAATAATAATAATAATAATAAAAAGAAAAGTATCTGACATAGTCATCTGTGCAAACACAAGCTTTGCATTTGGGTGAGTTACAGCAGAGGATTCAATTTTTAGTAAGTGTTTGATTAACATAGTAACACATATAATTAACATTGAGAGTGATAAATGAGTTTCTCTTATCATTCTTAACCATAATCCTATTTCTGATGGTAAACAACTAAAGAGATCAAAATAATCTCCAATCTCTAGTTTCTTGTGTCCTACTTCAGCTAATAGATCCATATTATCCTTTATAAATTTTAGTTCTTATGTTACTTCACCATATCAATTAACATAGAAACAACGTTTTTCTCCTAATAGGGCATGAGCACCTTCCTGTTGCTCCATTAAGATATCAAGTGCCCTCATATTCTGTAAGATAATTTTTGCCCTGCTATCAACTTGAGTTTGTTGATATTTCAAATGCTTGAACAGAAGCATTAAAGGTGATGGCTATAACTATGAATAAGTTGTATACTGCCCTTTCCAAATCTATTATTCCAATCCAAGAAAAGAAAGTCTTGGGAAAAGGTATGAACAAGACCCTTTCTATCTACAATTGAGTTATTGTATATAACCTTCCCAGCTTCACCATGGTCTTTTTAATTGATATGAGAAGAATCTCAGATTTGGTACAAGAGCAGTGGAGAGAAGAGTCTTTCTAATGGTGGCATCATAGGCAAAATCAACAACCCCGTAATGTCCTTTCCATTTAATAGGAAGAGTGAAGTAAATACTTGTGCCACACACACACACAAAAATCCAGAACCTTCTAGGGACAAAGTGTAAGTGGGTCCGTTTGCTCAAACTCTTTTATCAGTTTATTTTTTTTAATTTATTTATTTTGAGAGAGAGAGAGAGCAAGCAAGGAAGGAGAGAGAGAGAGAGGGAGAGAGAGAGAATCCCAAGCAGGCTCCATGCTGGGTATAATTTGTTCTGGCACAAATTCAACAATCACTCAGGTTTATAGAAATAAAAAGTTTTTGCAGGATAAGGACAGAAGAGTGTGATAAGGCTTGACCTCAGCAATGAGGGTCACAAGAAAAATAAACACAAGAGAAAAATAAAATATTAACCCAGGGGCTAAAATTATTCTTAATAACACTGGCCATTGTAAGAAGAACTTGGAGAAAGCCAGATAAGTCACCTAGTATATGAATTCCAGGCAGGATAGAGTAATTTAACAAGTAAGAGATTTAGTCCACAGGACAAATAACCAATATGAAAACAAATCAACAAGTTCTTCAAATCCTACAGGTGTTTACCACCAACTAAGAAGTCTTATTTTGTGTAATATAGCAAAAAGCATTAGGATACTAATTAAGACAAATAGCAGTGCAAATACTCTGATCCAACAGTCCTTCATGATTAATTTCCTAAAGAATCTGAGGAATGCTCTCCAAGTTAAAATTCCAAGCATAAGCCCTTCTTTGAAATTCTTTGTTGAGTAAACAGGTTCAAAAGAAGGAATACACAGATGCATGTTACAAATGGTGTCAGATTCCTTCATAGAAAAGTAGAAAAGGAGCTTTTCCAAAAAAAAAAAAAAATAGTAACTATGAAAAGGACTATAAAGAAAATAACAAGTTAGTGGTTAAAAAAAAAAAAAAAAACACAGTACAAGTCGATTGTGCCACTTTGCAGCCTTAGAAATATTTCCCCACCAGTATTTTCATGGAACTTACAAGCTTCTCAGCTGCCCTGCAAGTCATTTGATGAATCATTTTCATCAGAGGTCTTTTCATGGACTAGCGAGACAGGTTTTTGTTTGCCTCATACTATAAATTCATCAGTGGACTGAAACTACAACCATAGTCACGCCAATAAAGTTTCTCCTCATGAGATGCTCTAGATGGAGCATCCTTAACAATAAGCTTTAGATTTTTCTTGAGAAGGTAACTAGTATTAACTATGGTGGCCTTGGTTTTGATAACTTTTAAGATTTTGTCAGCGCTTGATCAGCCAAATTGTTGTTTTTAGCTTCTTCTGTGTCTAATTTTGAATGTTTAGAAATCTTGATAATAGCCAATGCAGACAGAAGTTTGTCAGAAATATCAAAAGGTTTTAGACATGTAAGGGCATAGGATCACAGATTATTATGAAGGATACCTAATTAGGCATTTGACCAAAGAGACAATAAAAGGTTTTAAAGGAAAATACTAGAAGGTTACAGATTTGTGAGCAAGACCTATCAAAGACTAATAAAGCACATAAAATTATTTTAATAAAACACACAATCTTTGCTTTTCTTTCATAACCTCTTATCTGAAACAGACCAATAGTACAGGAAAACTCTGTCCTTTTAGTAGATAAAAGAATATTAAGTTTCATCCTGACATTGTTCAGCTAGACAGGGAATAAAAGAACAGACAAGGGCAACAGGATCCTCATATCATTGCTGGAGAGGATTCCTCGAAGTTGAGTTGACAGAATAAAGATTTGAAAGATGGAACAACTTTGAAACTGATGGCAGAGCTGTAAATATCTGATGCCATGACCAGAATTCTCAGCCTTGCAAGTACTTATACAAAATGAAGGGAGTTCTTTTGAACAAAATTTTCTGCCTGGCTATAAGTCTGAAAAGACGAAATGTATGTATGAGCCCATCAAACAGTCATTTACACCTTAGCCTTGAGAAGTTACTACCGAGTGTGTACAGGGTAGAAGGGTGGTTACTCTCCTACTGGCTTTTTCAGCCAGCTGCACAGACTCTGTTGTTGCTCAGTTTACTGTGGGGTAAGAGCAGTAGCTTTCAAACACGTTGGATCATTCCACAGCAGGAAACATAGTGCATATAGTCCCAGCACATACTTGCACATAAAAAAAATATACATGACTGAAATAAAAGTTAAATAAACTGACACGTATTTCCTATTTTCAGCATAAGCCATGCATGCTCTATTTTCCATTGTGTGAAATTATTCTTTTTTATTTATATGTAAATGATAAATAAATCTATAATAAATTCTATAAATTACAGATAAAATTAAGAGACATATTCATCCAGCTAAAGAGATGGATATGCATCATATGTATTTTCCACTTGAACAAATGTTAATCATACTTCATCAATGGTGTCTGACCACAGTTTGAAAAACAAGCAGTTATGGTAAATCCTTCCACAGCAGAAGAAATCTACAGGATTTCACTGCTCCTTACCTTCTAAAGAGGTACCTGCTGCCTTGTCTGCATTCTCTTGTCATCAATGCACACAGTTGGCACAGGTTAATTTGTGCTTATTACCCTGTTTTTACATTTTCTCTGGTTGATTTTGTATTGTTAGCTCTTCTTGCAACTTCTTTAATTATTCGCAATCTTTGTTTTTCAGTGAAAACGAGGAAGTGAGCAATTATGAACTATCATAAATTAGCATCC
This sequence comes from Hyaena hyaena, assembly GCF_003009895.1. Taxonomy (NCBI): domain Eukaryota; kingdom Metazoa; phylum Chordata; class Mammalia; order Carnivora; family Hyaenidae; genus Hyaena; species Hyaena hyaena. Next base: position 40,061 of record NW_024082574.1, on the reverse strand, counting down.
TGTAGCATAGCAGCAAACTTATAAATACATTTGAAATTCTTAGAAATATAATCTTTCTTATAATAAATTTTTTGTAAATATTAAATAGCCAAAACTATGCTTTTTAATATGTTATACTTAGCATTTAATCTTTATTTCATTTGGAAGTAATTTAAATCTTTAATGAATATCTATTATTTAATTTAACTTAGTCTAAACTTTGATCTTATTCATATTAATTTAAATTATTTGTTTAGCATAACAATTATATTTGAATTAGACATTAAACAGCCAAACATTATTTATTTCTCTTGTTGACAAATTTTGTAATGTAGAGATAACAGGAACTTATCTGATTAGTAAACACGGGGAGAAAAAGTTGTTTGCATTATATCTAATGCTGATGACTCTGAAGACATTCCTGTTTTTGTTAAACCAACAAACTTGAGTTATCTTCTATTTATCAAAGATTATCCTAGATCATATGAACTTGAAAAACACTTGCATTCATTTTTATTATATTTCTGGGAACTTTAGGAATATTTATAAGCACTTGATTTTCCCTAAGCCAATTTTTTACAAATTAATTTTAGCAACCCCATCTGGAGGTAGAAAAATACCATGTCTAACACGCATACAGATAGACTGATAGACACAGAGATCTTATCACATTTTTAAAAAAAAATTTTAGCCATGCCTCTGGTATGAAACTCAAAAAAATAACTGGATCCAAATTATTTCCAGCATATAGACCACATTAAAATTACCTGCTCAAAAGCTCAAGATCTCTAAGGAAAGACTTTTTTATTGTTTCTATTACTATTATTTACATGTGATAAGGATACTTTTAGAGCTTTTTATAGTTATTTTGTCTTTTAGAAACTTCTGAATACCAATCAAAGAATGCAATCCATGGTCTCCAAGAGGTTTGGAATCCTCCCTTTTAAGGGTGTCTGTTAAGGTGGACTCATTTAAAACAAAGCCTTCCCAGGATGGCCATTGGAATTTTAAATTATCCAACAGCTATTTTAAAACATCAGGAATTACTCGTATTTCCCCATTGTGAAAGTAAAGAATCTCCAACCCAGGGAAACCCTCCTGCAGCACAGTGTGAGCTGGCACCACTATCATTCCCTTGATAATCTCCCACTTGATCCCAAAGAAAGACTACAACCAGAAGGAGGAAAGGCGAGACCTAAGAGGACTCACAGTTGAAGGAGACAGCTGCCCCAGGAAGTGGTGAGCACAAAGGTCTTGAGTGAATACAGCACTCAGCTTCTAGCTACACCAGGCCTGCTGCAGAGGGACTGCTTCCAGTTCAGCTTCTGACATCAGTCATGTCAACCTAAAATTGTCAAGAAGCAAGAGCATTTGTTTGGGATCAAACAATTACAATCTAGGGTACACAGATTTGGAAGCAAACTAATTAGTGTCCTACTAGGGAACAAAAGCCAGGAGGTTTTTAAGCAAATAGAGAATGCTTGCATAAGTTGTTCACATAGAAATTTTTATGGGTGTTGGCAACAGAATGCTTATCTTGATTGAATAGAATTGGCTGCTAAGGCTGTCACTAAGCACTCTCTTACTGTTTGTAACAAGTGCAGCTGTTTAGGCTGGGTCCTTGGAATATTTCAGGTTTGCCCCAGTACAAATGTTAATGGTTCCACCCATGAGGACTTGCATAAGATAAGGCCCATCTTCCTAATGTCCTCCTGGCTCCATTTAAAAAATCCCTGACATAAGTAACCCCATTTTCTTAAAGAATGATTTAATACTTAATGTTTTTTGTTTTGTTTTCTGAGAGAGAAGCACATAAGCAGGAGCAGAAAAGGACAGAGAGAGGTTTAGAGAGAAAATCTCAAGCAGGCTCCCTGCTGTCAGCACAGAGCCTGATGCTGGACACAAAATGTGAGATCATGACCTGAGCTGAATGACTTAACTGACTGAGACACCCATGTGCCCTGTGACCCCATTTTATTTCACCTTTCACAACACCTATAGTTAACAATAATGTATTTACACTTAGAATTTGTTAAGAGGATAGAACATATGTTAAATGTTCCTAGCACAATAAAACATCTCAAAATATACATACATGCATTTTTCAGAAAAAAAGGAAAGAGGCCTTTCTAAATATGATTTTCAGTGAGTACCTAAGTCTAAAGCTTGATACTAGTTAAGATTCCTATACTTGATTACCAACTCATCATCCAGCAACACCTATTGTTAATAAAAAGAACCATCCTTTGAGACTTCACATTTTGTAAAATCCTAAGGACATGTTTATGCTTTGCTTGTGAAAATTTATGAAAAGAACATCAAGATAGCTACTATTTGGTAAAAAACAGAATAAGCTCAGAAAATAACACATTCATCACAGTTATAATACTAGTACTGTTATGAACAATAAGGATGTACCAGGTGGATGAGATTATGATTTATAATAAGAAATATCTATTTGGTCCTCATTCACTTTAGAACTCCTAAACCATTGTAATTTCCAAAGTGATGGAGGCAATAAAGGCAATCTTTTTTTATGTTAATAAAGTGACTTTGAAGCCCCTGTCAACCTAAAGATGGAGGATGGTTGCCAGAAGAAGCAACCATGTCAGAGCAACAAGAATGCCCTAAACCCAGTAGAAGAAGAGAAATTGTAAAAATTAGAGCAGAAATAAACAACATAGAGACCAAAGAAACAATTGAACAGATCGATGAAACCAAGAGTTGGTTTCTTGAAAAAGTAAACAAAATTGACAAACCTCTAGCCAGGCTTATCAAAAAGAAAAGAGAGAGCACCCAAATAGACAAAATTATGAGTGAATATGGACTTATTACAACCAAACCCTCAGAACTACAAGCAATTATCAGGGAATACTATGAAAAATTATATGCCAACAAATTGGACAACTTAGAAGAAATGGATAAATTCCTAAACACACACTCACTACCAAAATACACACGGGAAGAAATAGAAAACCTGAACAGAACCATAACGAGTGAAGAAATTGAATCAGTTATCAAAAATCTCCCAACAAATAAGAGCCCTGGACCTGATGGCTTCCCTGGGGAATTCTACCAGACATTTAAAACAGAATTAATCCCAATTCTTCTCAAGCTATTCCAAAAAATAGAAATCGAAGGAAAACTCCCGGACTCATTTTATGAAGCCAGCATCACTCTGATTCCCAAGCCAGACAGAGATCCAGCAAAAAAAGAGAACTACAGGCCAATATCCTTGATGAATACGGATGCAAAAATTCTCAACAAGATCCTTGCAAATCGAATCCAGCAGCATATCAAAAGAATCATCCACCAAGATCAAGTGGGATTCATTCCTGGGTTACAGGGCTGGTTCAACATTCGCAAATCAATCAATGTGATACATCATATCAATAAAAGAAAAGATAAAAACCATATGATCCTGTCAATAGATGCAGAAAAAGCATTTGACAAAATACAGCATCCCTTCTTAATAAAGACTCTCGAGAAAGTTGGGATAGAAGGAACCTACTTAAACATCATCAAAGCCATCTATGAGAAGCCTTCAGCTAACATCATCCTCAACGGGGAAAAACTGAGAGCTTTCCCCCTGAGATCAGGAACACGACAGGGATGTCCACTCTCACCACTGTTGTTTAACATAGTGCTGGAAGTCCTAGCATCAGCCATCAGACAACAAAAGGAAATCAAAGGCATCAGAATTGGCAAAGAGGAAGTCAAACTTTCACTCTTCGCAGATGACATGATACTCTACATAGAAAACCCGACAGACTCCACCAGAAGCCTACTAGAACTGATCCAAGAATTCAGCCAAGTTGCAGGGTACAAAATCAACGTACAGAAATCGGTTGCATTTTTATACACCAATAATGAAGCAACAGAAAGAGAAATCAAGAAACTGATCCCATTCACAATTGCACAAAAAACCATAAAATACCTCGGAATAAACCTAACCAAGGATACAAGAGATCTGTATGATGAAAACTATAGAAAACTTATGAAGGAAATTGAAGAAGACACAAAGAAATGGAAAAACATTCCATGCTCATGGATAGGAAGAATAAATATAGTTAAGATGTCATTACTACCTAAAGCACTCTACACATTCAATGCAATTCCAATCAAAATTGCACCAGCATACTTCTCAAAACTAGAACAAACTATCCAAAAATTTGTATGGAACCACAAAAGACCCCGAATAGCCAAAGTAATACTGAAAAATAAAACCAAAACGGGAGGTATCACCATCCCAGACTTCAGCCTCTACTACAAAGCTGTCATCCTCAAGACAGTATGGTATTGGCACAAAAACAGACACATAGACCAATGGAACAGAATTGAGAACTCAGAAGTGGACCCAAAAGTATACAGCCAACTGATCTTTGACAAAGCAGGAAAGAATATCCAATGGAAAAAAGACAGCCTTTTTAACAGATGGTGTTGGGAGAACTGGACAGCAACATGCAGAAGAATGAAACTAGATCATTTTCTCACACCATGCACAAAAATCAACTCAAAATGGATAAAGGACCTGAACGTGAGACAGGAAACTATCAACACCCTAGAGGAGAAAGCAGGAAACAACCTCCTTGACCTCCACCGCAGCAACTTCTTACTTGACACATCCCCAAAAGCAAGGGAATCAAGAGCAAAAATAAACTGTTGGGACCTCATCAAGATTAAAAGCTTCTGCACAGCCAAGGAAACAACCCAGAAAATTAATAGGCAACCAACGGAATGGGAAAAGATAGTTGCAAATGACATATCAGATAAAGGGTTAATATCCAGAATCTATAAGGAACTCACCAAACTACACGCCCGAAAAACAAACAACCCAGTGAAGAAATGGGCAGAAGACATGAACAGACACTTCTCCAAAGAGGACATCCAGATGGCCAACAGACACATGAAACGATGCTCAGCATCCCTCCTCATCAGGGAAATACAAATCAAAACCACACTGAGATACCACCTCACGCCAGTCAGAGTGGCTAAAATGAGCAAATCAGAGAACTCTAGATGCTGGCGAGGATGTGGAGAAACGGGCACCCTCCTACACTGTTGGTGGGAATGTAAACTGGTACAGCCCCTCTGGAAAACAGTGTGGAGGTTCCTCAGGAAACTAACAATAGAACTCCCTTATGACCCAGCAATAGCACTGCTAGGAATTTACCCAAGGGATACAGAAATGCTGAGGCATAGGAGCACATGTACCCCAATGTTCATAGCAGCACTCTCCACAATAGCTAAAACATGGAAAGAGCCTAAGTGTCCATCAACAGATGAATGGATCAAGAAGATGTGGTTTATCTATACCATGGAATACTACATGGCAATGAGAAACAATGAAATCTGGCCATGTGTAGCAACATGGATGGACCTTGAGGGTGTTATGCTGAGCGAAATAAGTCAGGCAGAGAAGGACAAATACCATATGTTTGCACGTATAGAAGGTATAGGAGGAACTTGACGGAGGAACAAGGGGGAGAAGAAGGGCAGAAATGGTGGGGGAAGGGAGAGAGGCAAACCATGAGAGACTCTTGAATGCTGACAAAAACTGAGGACTGATGGATGTGGGGGGGAGGCGGGATGGGCATGGAGGAGGACATTTGTGGGGATGAGCACTGAGTATTATGTGGAAACTAATTTGACAATAAAGTATTTGTAAAAAAAAAAAAAAAAAAACAGTTTAAAACATAGGTAAAGGATCTGAATAGACAGTTTTCAAAAGAAAACATTCAGACGGCCAGCAGGTAAAGGTGCTCAGCATCACTAATCATGAAGGAAAATAATCACAACCCCAATGAGATCTCACTCACACTTGTTAGAATGGAAGACAAGAGATAAGACAAGAGATAACAAGTGTTGGTGAGAATGTAGAGAAAAGGGAACCTTCATATATTGTCGTTAGGAATGGAAATTAGTGCAGCCACCACAGAGGCTTTCTCGGTATGGAAGTTCTTCAAAAATAAAAACAGAACGACCATTGTGACTCAGCAATCCCACATTTGGGTATTTATCCGAAGGAAACAAAAACAATAGCTTGACAGTACATCTGCACCTGCGTGTTCACAACAGCATTATTTACAACAGCCAAAACATCGAAACGATTGATACACATGGAAACAATTGACAGTACTTTGATAGATGAATGGATAAAGAAGACGTGGTATATATATATATGCATATATATATATATATATATAGTAGAACATTATTCACCACAAAAAAGAAGAAATATTGCCATCTGCGACATGAATAGACCTTAACGGCATCATGCTAAGTGAAATATATCACTTATTTCAAATACTATACAATCTAAACAAATACTATATAAGCTCACTTAAATGTGGAATCTACAAACAAGCAAATTTTAAAAATCAAACTTAGAGATGCAGCGAATAGGTTGGTGTTTGTCAAAGGCAGGTTGTGTTGGAGGGAGCAAAATAGGAAAAGGTGATCTAAAGGTATTAATTTGCACTTCTAGTTATAAAACAAATAAGTAATGGGGGTGTAACATACAGTATGGTGACTACAGTTGATGACACTCCAGTGTATATTTGAAAGTTGCTAAGAGAATAGATCTTAAAAGATCTCATCACCAGGGGCATCTGTGTGGCTCAGACGGTTAGGCATCTGCCTTTAGCTCAGGTCATGATCTCACAGCTCATGAGTGCAAGCCCCATGTCCAGCTCTGTGCTGACAGCTAGGAGCCTGGAGCCTGCCTTACATTCTATATCTCCCTGTCTCTCTGCCCCTCCCCTGTTCAAGCTCTGTCTCTCTCTGACTCTCAAAAATAAACATTTAAAACTATTTTTTTTAAGTTCTCGTCACCAGGAAAGATTTGTAACTGTGTGCATGTTAACTAGCCTTATTATGATTATTTCAAAACACATAAAAATATGAAATCATTATATTGTATACAAGAAATTAATACAATGCTATATATCAATTATAGCTCAACTTAATTTTTTTATTTAAACAGTAGACTGAGGATGTCAAAGTATCAGTGATGTTAAGAGCGACGGAAAGTTTCATACATTGTTTCTGACGATAAAAACCATTACAACCACTTTGAAATTGTTTGCCTGTCAAATATAAGTTTGCATTTCATCGACAATTGACAACTAGGTATTTATCTGAGAGCAATGAAATACCTGTCTACCCCAAAATTTATAGATTAATGTTCATAACAACTTCATTCACAATAGCCAAAACCCAGAGACCTTCAAGCTGAACATCTATTATTGAATAAGACAATTGTGATATATCTAAACAGTACAATATTTCTCAGTAAGACAAATGAACCGCTGATATATGCAATGGTAAATGATTATAAAAAACACAGAAGGGAAAAATGCCATGTATAATTACATTCATATGAAACATGAGAAAAAGACTGTGTTAGAAAAAAATAAAATCTCACCTCATCTAAAATGATGGAAAGCAGATTTCTGGTTGGCTCAGAATACAGGGTTTTACTAGAAAGAGATGAAATGGAACTTTGTAGGGAAATGGAAATGTTCACAGTTTTCTCGGTGCCGGTAATAATTAGACAGGCATGTTTTCATACAAAGTCATCAACTGAAATATTAAAAAGGATTCATTGTTTGTAAAGTTTACTTTAATAAATCTGCAACTCAACCTTGCCTCATGTTAATCCATAAATGAATGAAGATGATAATTATTTAAAGAAAAAGAATATGTACATTCATGACTTGAGTATATACACAAAGTCACACATGCACTTAATTTAAAGAAAATATTATTGCTTATAATAACATTAATAACTATTAATTTAAAATGCTGTTAGAAATAAATTAATATTATGAAAGTTTTTCAATGTTATCAATTATCTGATAATGTAAAAAAATATTTTCACAATTTTTTATCATGGCCAAATTTTTTACAGTAGCAAAAAATATAAAAGAAGCTAATACTATTTAAGGTAATAGGAAACAGCCTAAGTATCAATACAGTGAAATTTTACAACCTGGAACTTTAGAAGCAACATACAGTTACAATAGTGTAAAAATTTGGTTGAAACTCTGATGTTACATTAATACAGTGGACTGAAAAAGATTTTAAATGATGCATATCACAGGGCACCTGGGGGTTCAGTCAGTTCTTTAAGCGTCAGACACTTGGTTTCAGCTCAGGTCATCATCTAACAGTTTGAGAGTTTGAGCCCCACATCAGGCTCTGAGCTGACCATGCAGAGCCTGCTTGGGGGTCTCTCTTTCACTCTATGACCCTCCCCCACTTGCTCTCTCTGTCTCTTTCTCAAAAATAAATAAATAAACTTTAAAAAATGATGCATGCCAATAATTATTCAGATATACCTAGGTTCATACATTTCTAAGGACAAAATCGCTGAGACAATGTGTATATCCCAAAACAGACATATTTTTAATGTTCGTGCATTTGCAATTATGTATGTGACAAACATGGGTATATTTACAGGAAGGAAAATATGGACTGATGTTTTCCAAAATATTACCCTTTCTTTCTTCTAATTTGTCTTTGTCTTTGTCTTCACTGTGACTTTTTTGTTGTTACACAGTTAATCCAATGTTTTAATATACGATTTGTTCATGTTATAACCATTCGAAAAAGTAGACAGGGAGGTCTATCATCTTTTAACGTCCTTACGTGATAAGAATTTGTAAAAAGAAACTGGACTAGGGTAAGAGTCAGTGTTGTCCTGGCAGAGTCTTAAATGAATCTATTGCTTTTCTGTCTCTAAAGGCCACCTTCCCACTGCTACACTGTTAATGTTTGTTGGTTTGTTTGTTTTTTTACCCTAAGGTCAGATGATACAAGATGATTACACAGATGACTCATTAGCGATTTCTGAATCTGGGTCACCAAGGACTCTGTTTATTAATTTTGTTGCAGATTGGGCAAGTAAATAAATATCAAGCTTGAAATTTGAATTCTCTCTCTCAGCAAAATAGTTCAGCACATCAACTCTTCCAAGGCTACTAGGAGTGCCCTTGTACCTGCTTTTTTTCTCGATGATTACAAGTTAAAAAAACAAACTATTGTCTAGGCTTGTGATGACATTATAGCTATAGTGCGGGATTTGATGCAATTGTCTGAAGATGAAAACTCAAGGAAATTAAATATATTCTCAGGCACTTTTACTACAGGAGGGGCCAGATTCAGCCAGTAGTGACCAGAAGGCTCTTGCTAGTTTTCAACACTGTATGCATTTTCAAGCTGTACCTTTAGAATACCTGCAGTTAAACAACTTAAGAGAAAGAAACTATGATTAACTTCCATAGTGTAAGTATGATCAATTCTGTCATTTCAGTTCAATCTTTTTGAGACTTGGGTCATATTCACCTTGGGTAAATGAATTTCCTGACTGTATAAAATTCAGCAGTGGTAGTTCTAATATGGCTTTTAAACATCATTTTTAGAGTATTTTATCCCATAGAGTGGTTAGTCATTGACAGGATTAGTTTAAGCAACAATAAATAAGAGGTCACCTAAGAGTTGCATAATGTGAATGCCATGATGGAAGTGATACATCTCCCAAGCACAAATTATGGGATCTAAAAACTAAAATCCAAAGGCTGAGTATGTGCATTCCCAGCAAAACTGGAGAGTAGAGACTCAGATGGAATGGGGAAACACAAATCACTGGGGGATAGAGTACTCCAGATCGATAATCCATGTACAGTGTTTATTTCAGTATATAGCATATAGTAAAGGCTCAATAAATATAACATACAAGCTTAATTATTGAAAAAAAAAAAACAGGGAGAAATAGGATGGGAATGCGGAAAATTAAGAGTTTCATTTTGGACTTTATATGTCTGGAGTGCATTTGATTATGTGATTGAAGAGCAATCATTTTTGGAGATAAGGAGTTCAAGAAAATACTCAGAGAATGTGTGTGAAGAAGTAAAGTATTAAGAACTCTTTCAATGTAAGAGAGACCAGTAAAAAAGAAATAGAAATAAGAAAGTAACAAGATGACAGGGAAACATGTATGTGGTATTAAGGTGAGTTACGACAGAGTGCTGTGAATATTGTGTGGTTGGAAGTACACATTCTACTAGGAAATCTGCTAAACTTTAAAAGCAAAAAAAATCTGATGAAATTTGGCATAAATTGCTTCATTAGATTCATGAGGACAAAACAGAACTGCAGTAAATTGATGTCTGGAAAATCATTCTGGACATGGTCATTAAAATAGTTAAAATATATTAGCCATGGACTTTTTAAGTACTTTATATACTAACATTTAATGTTTAACTTAGTATGTCTATATGAAGGAAAGTATTATTTCCATTCTGTGGATGATAAAACTGAGTCACAATGAAAGCAAGCCATGCTTGAAGAATGTGTTTCATAGTTCAATCTCAAATTTTTTGTAGTTAGTGATATTAACAGTTTTTTGGAATGTGTTTCAACCTTAAGTAAACTGTTTGAAAACAGGGAAAAACTGTAATTCTTTCACATGCCTATGTATTTTACACCCAAAATGTACATGTTATCATTCTATACATTTGTCACCAAAACACTTCCTGTCTTCTGTACCACAGTGGGAAATGAGTGTAATTTTACACAAAAAATCAAGAGTAAGGAAATTTAGTAAATAAATTTTTAAATAAAACACTTATTTTTTAAACTATAATATTGGAACTCAACATATTCAGTAGTTGATGTGGGAACCTCTATATAGTGAGTCCCAAACAATTTGTGACATATTTGTTCCTTATCACATGGATCGAACTTGATGGAAATACATGATGGTGACAAGGAACGTTTAAGATTTAGCTTTAGGAATCAGTCTGTGAACAGGGACAAATTGATCTCAAAGCATTAGCAGTCAAATCTACCTGTAGGGAAAATCAAATCATAGATACAAGTAAAATAAAATATAAATTGTGAATAAACTGTAATGAGAAGGAAGCACCCATAAAATTCTGGAGTTTAATACAGACTTTTCTGATTCCTTTAATCTCCCCTGAAATGACCAAAAATATACAATGTGGAACCTAGGATACTAATATATTGATATTTGGAAACATAAATTTTTAAGTGCATGTGCTTGTTTGCATAGTTTTTTCTTCCATTAGTTACATTCTGCATATCGAATATATCTGAATTCCAAATGCAGACTGAAGTCAGAAGTCAATGATGAGAAACCAAACAGTAACAACTTTTATCCTACTGGGACTAACTGATGATCCACAACTGAAGATTATGATTTTCATCTTTCTATTTCTCTCCTACATGTTGAGTACAACTGGGAACCTGACCATCATCTCCCTTACTTTCATAGATTCTCACCTTAAAACTGCTATGTACTTTTTCCTACAAAATTTCTCCTTCTTAGAAATCTCATTTATCTCTGCTTGTATTCCCAGATATTTGTACAACTTATCAACAGGAGACAAGACTATCACATATGACAACTGTGTCATTCAAATGTTTTTTACAGATCTCTTTGGTGTAACAGAATTTTTTCTCCTTGCCATCATGTCCTATGACCGGTATGTGGCCATCTGCAAACCCCTGCATTATGTGACTATCATGAACAACAGGGTCTGTAGAAGACTCATCGTTTGGTGCTGGACAACTGGCTTGTTGATCATAATCCCACCACTCAGCCTGGGCCTACAACTGGAATTCTGTGATGCTAATGTGATTGACCACTTTTTCTGTGATGTATCCCCCCTCCTAAAGATATCATGCTCAGAAACATGGCTCATAGAGCAGATAGTCATAGTCTGTGCTGTGCTGACCTTTATTATGACCCTTCTATGTGTAGTTCTGTCTTACATATATATTATCAAGGCCATTCTACGATTCTCTTCCGCCCAGCAAAGAAAAAAGGCATTTTCTACATGTTCTTCCCACATGATTGTGGTCTCCATCACCTACGGAAGCTGCATTTTCATCTATGTTAAGCCTTCAACAAAGGTATTAGTGACTAATAATAAGGGTGTGGTAGTCCTCCTTACATCCATTGCTCCTATGCTGAACCCTTTCATTTACACCTTGAGAAACAAGCAAGTAAAACAAGCTCTCAAAGACTCAATCAAGAGAATTGTCTTCTTCTCAAAGAAGTAATGGAATTTGCGAATGTAGAGGAATCACGTTTTCAGAAAAAGTATATTCCTTTAGATTTTTAAGTCAATCCTTTCTTGGCAAGGAAACTATTAGGAAGCTCTCTTTAAAAGAAACTATGATACATTTCTAGGAAACAAAAGACAGACTTCACATCTTAACAAGTCTTTGCAAAAGTGCAAACAAAATAAGACGAAATAAGCAGAACCAACAAGTTCATTGCATAGTTTGAATAGAGTATTTGTGCTTCTTTCCTTTTCCAGTTCTAGCTTTCAAGAGCAGTTTTGATGCCAGACACCATTTCTGGCACTGGAGATACAACAGAAAACTTGAAAATTTCCTGCCCTTAAATGCCTTACATTTTAGAAGGGATATGTGACCAGTGTATTAAGTAAAATACTAACTTCACTGTCAACCTAAAATTGACAGCAGGCAATAGTCAAGCCGAAGGGTGTATTGGGGAACAAAAATTTGCAGTTCAGGCACACAGACTTGGGCAGCAACCCAAATACTGTCCCACTAGGCAGTAAGAGTCAGGGGTTTTTAAAACCAAAACCAAAACGGGAATGCTTGTATAAATTGTCTACAAAAATTTTGATTGGTGTTGGCAGCAGAAAACTAATCTTGGCTAAACATAACTGGTTGCTAAGGCCATCACTAAGCAAACATCCATTACGATAGCAAGTTGCAGATGTTCTTGCAGAGTCTTTGAAGTATCTGGGGCTTGGTCCAGTTCAGAAGTTCATGGTTCTACCTGGTAAGGACATGCATACAGCCCACCTCCTTAATGGCCTTTCAGATTCATATTTAAATGCCTTGACATAAATTACTCCATTTTACTCCACCTTTCACAATTACAAATAACAACAGGCATATCTTTAGGTGAAAATAAAAAAGGAAGCTATGACAAATGTTTGTATCTTAATGCAGAAGCTGAATTATAAAATGTATAAGCTCTACAATTTTGAATACTCCAAAAAGTCACAGACTAACAGGTTAATCTAAAATAAAGTGCTAACAGTTCTTCTTAAAAGACAAGTAAATTTCTAAGGAGGAAAATGGTTATATATCTGCATCTGTATTTGTTTCTATATCTTTATCAATAAATACATATGCTGTATCTTGAGAAACTAAAATGATAAGGAAGATTGTGAAAACAGGTAAAAAACATGAAATGTATCTAAATTAGGCACCAACATGACTACAACTCAAAGGAAACCTATGAAAGCAGTACTTTCATCTACATTAAACAGTACGTAATGGACACAGTGGCCATTAATAAGGGTGTGATAGTGCTCATTGCATCCTGTGTTCAGAACTACTTCCTTAACTCCTTCCTTTACACCTTGAGAAACAAGCAAGTATGAAACAAAATTATAATGGCATTTCAAGGAATTTGATTGTGATATAGCTCAAAAATAATTTTGTATTGATTACATGTTGAAATCATATTTTAATGTATTTGATTACATAAAAATATACCATTAAATCATTTGTTACTTATAATATGGCTACTAGAAAATTCTGAATTCAATATGTGGTTCATATCACATTTCAACTGGAACGCTTTAGATATTAAAGCAGTGCTGGTTAGTAGTGGACTCAGAACTTAAATTCTGTTAATTAGACCTGAAATTCTGTATTTGACTCATGGAAGCCTCACCAGAGAAATACTTTGAGCAAAAAAATATTTTCAAGAAAATAGGTAACTATGGTCTATTCTATAAATTTTACACACAGTTCTTACAAATAAGATTAATGGCTCATCTGAAATTGACTTTTTCTATGGTTTGAGATAGGAAGCTCTTCTTTTCTTCTATGAGAATATTAAATAATTCAATTATTTCCTGAAAAGATTGCCCTTTTCTCCTTGCATTTAGTGAAAATTTTGTCATAATCAGTTGACATAAGTGAATCTGTTACAGGTTTCATCATTTAACTCCATTGATATGCCTATCTCTGAATCAATAATATAATATTCTATTTATAGTAGCTTTATAATTGGTTTTCATATTGAGGAGTGTAATTCAAACTCTCTTATACTTCTAGTTTATCTTGTTCTTATATTCCCTTTGTTTTTTTTAATAAAACTTTAAAAACCTTGGCAATGTCTACAAGTGAAAAATACTCTTTAGTGTTTTTAAGACTGCTTTGAACCAATAGGTGAATTTGGGGGAAATAATAACTTTATAACTTTGAGAATTCTAATCCATTAAAATATGGTATAGCCCAGTCCCATTTGTTCCTTAATTATTTTAAAAAACATTTCAGTGTTAAGTACAGAGGCCTTGCACAACATTGACAGAAATATTACTGTTATTTCCAGGCTGCTTGAGTGGCTCAGTCAGTTGAACGTCAGACTTCAGCTCAGGTCATGATCCCATGGTTCCTTGGTTCAAGCCCACATGGGGCTCTCACTGACTGTGCGGTGCCTGCCTGGGATTTGCTGTCTCTCCTCTCTCACTGCCCCTTCCCCACTCATGCTTTCTCTCTCAAAAATAAATAAATGAACTTTAAAAAAATAAATAACCAGAAGTTTAAATTTTTTAAAAAGGAATTATTGCATTTTGATAGATTCATTCCTCAGTGTTTGATAATATTTTGTTATTGTACATGGATTTTTAAAATTTTTATTTTCTAATTGTTGCTTGTATCAGAGGTAACTACTGTTTTTGAATATGATTTTGGTCTAACAACCATTACAAATTTACCTGTAGGGTCTTTTAAATATGGCAACACATAATGAAATAATATACAAATAACAGCGGGCTACTATATTTATTTTTTTATTCTCTATTGCCCTCTCTAAGGCCCATAATACAATGATAAATAGAAATGAAGAGAGTGCACATTCTTTCATATTCATCAACTCAATAGAAAAAGTTTCAATATTCAAAATACAATACATAATAATAAACTTAAGCAAGGAGGTAAAAGATCTGTATTCTGAAAACTATAAAACACTGACACAAATTAAAAATGACACAAATAAATGGAAAACTATATCATGCTCATAGAGTGGAAAAATTAATACTGTCGGAATGTCAATACTACCCAAAGCAATATACAGATCAGATGTAATCTCCATTAAAATACCAATGGCATTTTTCAGAACTAGAACAAATAATCCTAAAATCTGTCTGGAACCACAAAACCCCCAAACAGCCAAAGCAATCCTGACCCAAAAAAGAGAACAAACCTGGAAGTATCACACGCCCTGATATCAAACTATACTACAAAGATTATACTAATGAAAATAAGGTGATACTGGCATGAAATAGACACAAAGATCAATGGAATACAATAGAAAGCCCAGAAATAAACCTACACACGTAGTTAACCTATCTATGACAAAGGAGGCAAGAATATACTATGGAAAAGACAGTTTTCATTAAATGGCGTTGGGAAAACTGGACAGCATGTGCAAAAAAAAAGAAAATAAAGAAACTGGAACACTATCTTACACCATTTACAAAAGTAAATGCAAAATGGATTTCAGACAAATGTTAAGAGCTAAAATCATAAGACTCCTAGAAGAAAACAAAGGCAGTCAGCTCTTTCACATTGGTCTCAGCAACATTCTGGGCTGAAGCGGGGTGGGGAACCAGTCTCCTCAGGCAATACCAAAAAAGCTAAAATAAACATATAAAAAACTTAACACAACTTAATATCAAAAAAATAAACAACTCTGTCAAAAAATGGACAGAGAACTTGAATAGACATTTTTTCCAAAGACATACAGATGGCCACAGGCACACGCTCAACTTCACTGATAATCAGGGACATGCAAAGCAAATCCACCATGAGATACCACCTCACACCACTCAGACTGACTATCATCAAAACGACAGAAAGTAATAACTGTTTGTGAAAATATAGAGAAAAGGGAACTCTTGTACACTGTTGGTGGAAATGTAAATTAATCCAGCTGCTTTGGAAAACAGTATGCAGGATCCTCAAATTATTAAAAATACAACTACCATATGATTCAGCAATTTTCCTTCTGGGTATTTATCTGAAGAAAACAAAAACATTAATTTAAAGGACAAACACTGCACCCCTATGTTTATTGTAGCATTATTTACAACAGCCAAGATATGGAAGCAAGCTACGTGTTCATCGATAGATGAATGGATAAAGAAAATGGGTGTGGATATATGTGTACATATATATAATTATTATACATACATATCCACTTAATGCATATTACATATATAATAAATAATATCTATAATGGAATATTACCCAGCCATGAAAAACAATGAAATCTTGCCATTTGTGACAACATTGAGGGACCTGGAGGGTATTACACAACATGAATAAGGCAGAGGAAGACAAATACTGTATGATTTCACTTATATGTGAAATCTAAAACACAAAACAAATGGGGTGCCTGGTTGTCTCAGTCAGTTAAGCATCCAAGTCTTGTATTGGCTTGGGTCATGATCTTGCAGAGAGGGATCAAGCCCTGCATTGGGCTCCTCACTGAAAGTCTCTCTTTCTCTCCCTCCCTCTGCCCCTCTCCACTCACGTGTGCTCTTTCTCTCTGTGAAACAAAAATTAAAAAAATAATTAAAATTTTTAAAACAATGAACAAAAACCAAAACAGAAACAGACTTACAGATACAGGAAACTCTTGGTTACCAGAGGGGCCAGGAGTTGGGTGGCAAGTGAAATAGGTGAAGGAAATTAAGAGGTACAAATTTCCAATAATAAAATAAGTCAGGGAAATGTAATGTACAGCATAGGGAGTAGAGCCAATAATACTGTAATAATATACTAATCTTGTATGGTAGCTAGACTTATCATAGAGATCATTTTGTATGTATAAGAATACTGGATCACTATGATATACATCTGAAAGTAACAAGATATTGTATGTCAATTATACTTCAATAAAAATAAATAACATGCTTTCTAGATTCCCTTCATCAGACTAACAAACTTTGTTTCCATTCCTACTTTGCTGAGAATATTTAAGAATTAATGATAACTGTAGTTTATCAAATGCTTCTTTTCTGTATTATTGAGATGACCTTATTTTTTCCCTTTATTCCACTAATGTGGTGGATTATATTTATTCATTTTCAATTGTTAAACCAACCTAGAATTTCTGTAATAAATCTCACATTATAGTTATATGTATCTTTTTCTGTATAACGCTCTAGTTAACTTGATCATTTATATGTAAGGATTTTTATAATAAATAAATCAACCTGTAATTTAACTTCTTGCAAAATGCCTTCCAATTTTGGCATGAAAGTTATACTGCCCCCAGAACCAAGTTGAGCATTATTCATCCTTTTACTCTTCTCTGGATTGGTTTCTAGAAAATTGGTATAATTTTTTCCTTAAATATTCAGAATAATTTACTCCTGAAGACATCTGGCCCTGAATTTTCTTTGTGAGAATATTACCAATTATGCATTCAATAATTTTGCCTTACATTCAAATATTTATATTTTCTTTTTCTCTCTGTCTCATTTTTCCAGTTAGTTTTTAACATAAATTAATATTTTTATTTTATGTAAACTATTTGGTTGGCCCAGTGTTCTTTATGATGCACTTAATTATTCTTTTAAAATTTGTTACATCTGTATTGATCTTCCTGGTTTTCACTGTCACTTTAGATAATTTCCATGTTTTCTCATTCCCTTCTTCTCGACTATACCTACGAGAAGTTTACCTTTTTTTTTAAAGAAAATCATTTTGTGTTTGTAGTTGTTTATTTTCTTTCTCTTATATTATTCCATATATAACTGATTTAAACTTTTATTATTTCTTCTTTCTGTTCATTTTGTTTTAATTTGTCCTTGGAGTCTCTAAAAATGGACGCTTAGGTCACTGGTTTTTAAATTTACTAAATTTTCTAAATTATATATTTAAAATAATATTTACCTCTAAACAATGCTTTGCCATATTGCACAAATTTGATATGCCATATACTGTTGTGAGATGAAATAAAAGTTACTATTACAACTCACATCTCAAGAAATTACTAGAGCAGGTACTATATCTTTTTTTTTTTTTAAGTGCACAGGATTAATAGAAGGAAATACTATGAAAAATGAAAAGCAGTAGGGAATGCCCAAGCCAGGTGTTTACTGTGATAATAAAGTATAAATACCTGGATGGCAAAGTTGGTTAAGTGTCTAACTCTTGGTTTTAGCCCATGATCTCACAGTTCATGAGATCAAGCCCTGCTTCTGCTCTACACTGAGCATGGAGCCTGCTTCAGATTCTCTCTCTCTGTCTCTCTCTCTCTGTCTCTCTCTCTCTGCACCTCCCCCACTGACACACATGGTCTCTTTCAGAATAAATAAATAAATAAATTTATTTAAAAACTATAAGTATCTTGGGGCACCTAGGTGGCTCAGTTGGTTAACATCCAACTTGGCTCAGGTCATGATCTGAGGGTAGTCACTTGAGCCCCAGGGCTGGGCTCTGTGCTGACAGTTCAAAGCCTAAAGCCTGCTTCAGATTCTGGGTCTCCCTCTCTCTCTGCCCCTTCCCCACTCACGCTCTGTCTGTCTTTTCAAAATGAATAAATGGTAAAAAATTTGTTTTAATTTCTAAAAATATAAGTATCTTCATGTAAAAACTACATATGATGACATGCACATTTAAGTTTATTGTGAAAAGAAAATATATTTTTACATGATTTAAAAGAAAATTATCTTTACATTTATCTACATAGGATCACATCTTAAGAAGTGTTGAAAGGGGGAGGGGCAAGATGGCGGAGAAGTAGGGAGCTCCGTACCTGCACTCGAGCCCAGGCATCACACGGAAAAGATCTGAAGCCATCAGAAACCGTATCACACCCAAGAGATTGGGAGAGAAAGGACTCAGACTACACTGAGAAAGCCTTCTAACGTGAGTGCGAACTGGGGAAGTAAAAATCAGGCCTGTATTGGAGACTGGAGAGATGGGCCACCCCCTCTGTGGGGAGTGAGAGGGAAAAAAGAGAGTCCCAAAAAGAAAAACCTCCGCTCGGGGTGTAGAAAATCTTTGCACACAAAATACCTGCGCGTCAGGCCCCTCCACGCTCCAAGTCACCCAGGAGGGGCTGCGCTTGCTCCTAGTTGCTGGCTCCTGGCTGGCTGGGAGAGGTTGCGCACCTGCAGCCATTACCCTCGAGGTGGGCCTGGTCCCCCGAGGAGGCGCGCAGGCACCAGCATCCGTGCTCCTAGCTGGCTGGAACTCTAGAGGGAAGACAGGGCGCTAAAAACTGGCAGGTGTGGCCTCGAGTTCGTGTTTTGGGTGATTGAGACACAGAGGGAACTTGATCTCCTCACCACAGCAGCCTCAGAGCGCCAGCAGACAAAGCCCCCCGCCCCGCCCAAGCTCCCCCAGCCCCACCCGGAGGAGAAAGGAGCAGAGGCTTCTGGCTCCACCCCCAGAGCTAGCCTGGAAGATTGGAATCGCCCAGAGGCAAAAGCCAGGGGATCATCTGAGACAATTTCAGCTGGGTGCTTGGCCTAGGATTTGGAAGCTGGGACTGGCCTGGGTTGAAAAGCGCAACAAACTTTGCCTGAGCCCCTGGCCCAGGAAGTTTACACGCCTATAAAAGCAGAGGTGGAGCGCCACCACTCTCCTCCCTACAACCGCCAAGGCAGAACCCCCGCCTGGCTCATTGGATCACACCACGCCCATCCCTGCTTGAGAGCTGCCCTCCTCCCTTCCCCCCCCCTTTTTTTTTTTGTGCGTGTTGTTTCTCTTTTTTTGTTTTTTTGTTGTTTTTATTGTTTGTTTTTGTTTTTGTTTTTTTCTTTTCTTCCGCAGAACACTGACCTGATTACACCGGCGTACTTAAACAATCAAATTTAGTCCATTCTGTAGATGTAAATTCTACACCTCCCAACCTTTTCATCTCTTTCTCTCAGGAGTAATTAGACTATATAGTTTCTCTGGATAATACCAGCATTCTTCTCTCACCTATCCAACCATATTCTACCTTTTACCTCTTTGAAAAAAGCTTCGTATCCCTTCTGCCTGTTCATTCTATTTTCAATTGTGCCTCATCCCGCCCAGTCTTCTCTCTCCTTCTCTATGCTCTTCAACCAGCACTGCATACACACGGCTATTTAACTGTAGCTGGGAAATCCGGTTATATGCTTTAAACCGTTCTTTGTCCATAGGTTTTCTTCTTTTTTCCTTTTCTTTTCTCCTTTTTGACCCTTTTATGTATTTTATACTCCCTATTATTTGCCTTCCCTCCTCCGTCTTTTCTCTTAACTTTTTCGTTTTCCCTCTCGCTTTGCATGTTACTTGAATTAGCCTGTGCGTTTGTGTGCTCCTGCTCCCTGTGTGTTTGTCTGTTTTCTTTTCCAGGGCTACCTCAAGAAACAAGCCAGAGTACACAGGGTGGAGAGTCCCAAATGTCACTATGAATAGGAAAATAAAATAACCAAGGTCCCAACAAGAGACCAACAGATACCACTCAAAAAACACTCTCTGAAAGGATAGGCTCTAGACAAAGAGTCTTCTTGGATATAGCAGCGCTCATAGATGCAGAGAGAGAACAGGTCTTTAAAACCAACAAGAGCCGGAAAGCTAACTAAAATGACAAAACGAAAGAGCTCTCCTCCAAAGAAACTCCAAGAAGAAATGACAGCTAATGAATGGCTCAAAATAGGTATCAGCAGCATAACTGAACAAGATTTTAGAATAATAATGGTAAAGTTAATAGCTGGGCTTGAAAAAAATATAGGGGACATCAAAGAAACTATGGCTACAGACAGAATGGAAAATAAAAACAGGCATGAAGAATTAAAAAATGTGATAAATGAGATTCATAATAAATTAGAGGCCTCCAATGCACGGATTGAAGAGGCAGAAAGGAGAATAAGTGATTTAGAAGACACCATTATAGAAAAACAAGAAGCTGACGAAAAAAGAGACAAACTGATCCAGGAACATGAAAGAAGAATTCGAGAGCTCAGCGATACTGTCAAACGCAACAATATCCGTATCATAGGAATCCCAGAAGCGGAAGAGAGGGGGAAAGGTGCTGAAGGAGTCCTTGAACAAATTATAGCAGAGAACCTTCCCAACCTGGGAAAAGAAGTAAACGTTGAAATACAAGAGGCTCAGAGGACCCCCCTCAGACTTAATCTGAATCGACCTTCTGCAAGGCATATCATAGTAAAAATGGCAAAATATAAGGACAAAGAGAAACTTTGAAAGCAGCTGGGGAGAAAAGAGCCCTAACATATAAAGGCAAACCTATCAGAGTGGTGACAGACCTATCTACTGAAAGGTGGCAGGCCAGAAAGGAATGGCAAGAGATCATCAATGTGATGAACAGAAAAAATATGCAGCCAAAAATCCTCTACCCAGCAAGCCTGTCATTCAAAATAGAAGGAGAGATAAAAACCTTTCCAAATAAACAGAAATTGAAAGAATTTGTCACCACTATGCCAGCCCTACAAGAAATCCTGAGGAGGACGCTCTGAAGGAAAGGTTGCAAGAAAAAAAGATACCAGAGACACTACCACAAGCACGAACTACACAAAGGACACAAAGACTCTAAACCCACATATCTCAATAATAACACTGAATGTAAACGGGCTGAATGCTCCAATCAAAAGACATAGGGTAGTAGAATGGATAAAACAACAAAATCCATCTATATGCTGTCTACAAGAAACTCATTTTAGACCTGAAGATACCTTCAGATTAAAAGTAAGGGGATGGAGAAATATATATCATGCTACTGGAAATCAAAAGAAGGCCGGAGTAGCTATACTTATATCAGACAAAATGGACTTTAAATTAAAGACAATAACAAGAGATGAAGAAGGGCATTACATAATAGTTATAGGGTCTATCCATCAGGAAAAATTAACAATCATAAATGTCTATGCACCGAATATGGGAGCTCCTAAATATATAAAACAATCACAAAGAGAAACAACCTCATAGATAAGAATGTGCTAATAGCAGGGGACTTCAATACTCCACTTACAGCAATGGATAGGTCAACCAGACAGAAAATCACTAAAGAAATAATAGACTTGAAAGACACTTTGGACCAGATGGATCTGACAGATATATTTAGAACACTACATCCTGAGGCCAAGGAATTCACTTTCTTCTCAAGTGCGCATGGCACATTCTCCCAGATAGATCACATACTGGGACATAAAGCAGCCCTCAATAAATATAAAAGAATAGAGATCATACCATGCACACTCTCAGATCACAATGCTATGAAACTTGAAATCAATCACAGGAAGAAGTGTGGAAAACCTCCAAAAACATGGAGGTTAAAGAACACCCTACTAAAGAATGAATGGGCCAATCAGGCAATTAGAGAAGAAATTAAAAAATATATGGAAACAAATGAAAATGAAAACACAACAATTCAAAATCTATGGGATGCGGCCAAGGCAGTCCTAAGAGGAAAGTACATTGCTCTCCAGGCCTATTTCAAGAGATTAGAAAAAGCACAAGTCCAAAATCTAACAGCTCACCTAAAGGAGCTAGAGGCAGAGCAACAAGAACGCCCTAAACCCAGTAGAAGAAGAGAAATAGTAAAAATTAGAGCAGAAATAAACAACATAGAGACCAAAGAAACAATTGAACAGATCAATGAAACCAAGAGTTGGTTTTTTGAAAAAGTAAACAAAATTGACAAACCTCTAGCCAGGCTTATCAAAAAGAAAAGAGAGAGCACCCAAATAGACAAAATTATGAATGAAAATGGACTTATTACAACCAACCCCTCAGAAATACAAGCAATTATCAGGGAATACTATGAAAAATTATATGCCAACAAATTGGACAACTTAGAAGAAATGGACAAATTCCTAAACACACACTCACTACCAAAATTCACACGGGAAGAAATAGAAAACCTGAACAGACCCATAACGAGTGAAGAAATCGAATCAGTGATCAAAAATCTCCCAACAAATAAGAGCCCTGGACCTGATGGTTTCCCTGGGGAATTCTACCAGACATTTAAAACAGAATTAATCCCAATTCTTCTCAAGCTATTCCAAAAAATAGAAGTCGAAGGAAAACTCCCGGACTCATTTTATGAAGCCAGCATCACTCTGATTCCCAAGCCAGACAGAGATCCAACAAAAAAAGAGAACTATAGGCCAATATCCTTGATGAATACGGATGCAAAAATTCTCAACAAGATCCTTGCAAATCGAATCCAGCAGCATATCAAAAGAATCATCCACCAAGATCAAGTGGGATTCATTCCTGGGTTACAGGGCTGGTTCAACATTCGCAAATCAATCAATGTGATCCATCATATCAATAAAAGAAAAGATAAAAACCATATGATCCTGTCAATAGATGCAGAAAAAGCATTTGACAAAATACAGCATCCCTTCTTAATAAAGACTCTCGAGAAAGTTGGGATAGAAGGAACCTACTTAAACATCATCAAAGCCATCTATGAGAAGCCTTCAGCTAACATCATCCTCAACGGGGAAAAACTGAGAGCTTTCCCCCTGAGATCAGGAACACGACAGGGATGTCCACTCTCACCACTGTTGTTTAACATAGTGCTGGAAGTCCTAGCATCAGCCATCAGACAACAAAAGGAAATCAAAGGCATCAGAATTGGCAAAGAGGAAGTCAAACTTTCACTCTTCGCAGATGACATGATACTCTACATAGAAAACCCGACAGACTCCACCAGAAGCCTACTAGAACTGATCCAAGAATTCAGCCAAGTTGCAGGGTACAAAATCAACGTACAGAAATCGGTTGCATTTTTATACACCAATAATGAAGCAACAGAAAGAGAAATCAAGAAACTGATCCCATTCACAATTGCACAAAAAACCATAAAATACCTCGGAATAAACCTAACCAAGGATACAAGAGATCTGTATGATGAAAACTATAGAAAACTTATGAAGGAAATTGAAGAAGACACAAAGAAATGGAAAAACATTCCATGCTCATGGATAGGAAGAATAAATATAGTTAAGATGTCATTACTACCTAAAGCACTCTACACATTCAATGCAATTCCAATCAAAATTGCACCAGCATACTTCTCAAAACTAGAACAAACTATCCAAAAATTTGTATGGAACCACAAAAGACCCCGAATAGCCAAAGTAATACTGAAAAATAAAACCAAAACGGGAGGTATCACCATCCCAGACTTCAGCCTCTACTACAAAGCTGTCATCCTCAAGACAGTATGGTATTGGCACAAAAACAGACACATAGACCAATGGAACAGAATTGAGAACTCAGAAGTGGACCCAAAAGTATACAGCCAACTGATCTTTGACAAAGCAGGAAAGAATATCCAATGGAAAAAAGACAGCCTTTTTAACAGATGGTGTTGGGAGAACTGGACAGCAACATGCAGAAGAATGAAACTAGATCATTTTCTCACACCATGCACAAAAATCAACTCAAAATGGATAAAGGACCTGAACGTGAGACAGGAAACTATCAACACCCTAGAGGAGAAAGCAGGAAACAACCTCCTTGACCTCCACCGCAGCAACTTCTTACTTGACACATCCCCAAAAGCAAGGGAATCAAGAGCAAAAATAAACTGTTGGGACCTCATCAAGATTAAAAGCTTCTGCACAGCCAAGGAAACAACCCAGAAAATTAATAGGCAACCAACGGAATGGGAAAAGATAGTTGCAAATGACATATCAGATAAAGGGTTAATATCCAGAATCTATAAGGAACTCACCAAACTACACGCCCGAAAAACAAACAACCCAGTGAAGAAATGGGCAGAAGACATGAACAGACACTTCTCCAAAGAGGACATCCAGATGGCCAACAGACACATGAAACGATGCTCAGCATCCCTCCTCATCAGGGAAATACAAATCAAAACCACACTGAGATACCACCTCACGCCAGTCAGAGTGGCTAAAATGAGCAAATCAGAGAACTCTAGATGCTGGCGAGGATGTGGAGAAACGGGCACCCTCCTACACTGTTGGTGGGAATGTAAACTGGTACAGCCCCTCTGGAAAACAGTGTGGAGGTTCCTCAGGAAACTAACAATAGAACTCCCCTATGACCCAGCAATAGCACTGCTAGGAATTACCCAAAGGATATAGAAATGCTGAGGCATAGGAGAACATGTACCCCAATGTTCATAGCAGCACTTTCAAAAATAGCCAAAACATGGAAAGAGCCTATGTGTCCATCAACGGACGAATGGATCAAGAAGATGTGGTTTATCTATACCATGGAATACTACACGGCAATGAGAAAGAATGAAATGTGGCCATGTGTAGCAACATGGATGGACCTTGAGGGTGTTATGCTGAGTGAAATAAGTCAGGCAGAGAAGGACAAATATCATATGTTTGCACGTATAGGAGGATTAGGAGGAACTTAACAGAGGACCAAGGGAGAGAAGAAGGGGGGAAATGGTGGGGGAAAGGGAGAGAGGCAAACCATGAGAGACTCTTGAATGCTGACAAAAACTGAGGACTGATGGATGTGGAGGGGAGGGGGGATGGGCATGGAGGAGGCACTTGTGGGGATGAGCAATGGGTGTTATGTGGAAACTAATTTGACAATAAACTATTTGTAAAAAAAAAAAGTGCTGAAAGGGGAAGACAAAAATAGTATTTTTATTTTTTAAATATTCATATATATTCATATACTTCCTTAAACTATTAAAAAGAATTCATTGTTTTCAGTTTTCTAATATTTTCCTGTTTTCTACTTTTTAATGATTGAGAAAAATGATTAATGGGATAGAGTGGTGATCCTTCATCTTCTATACATTTTAGGGAAGAAATGCAGGGAAAGAAGACTACTTCTTTTTTTTTTTTTAATGTTTTTTATTTATTTCTAGGAGAGAGAGAGAGAGAGACAGTGTGAGCAGGGGAGGGTCATGGAGAGAGGGAGTCACAGACTGAAACAGGTTCCAGGCTCTGAGCTGGCAGTCAGCACAGAGCCCGACGTGGGGCTCGAACCCATGAACCGCGAGATCATGACCTAAGCAAAAGTCGGACGCTTAACTGACTAAGCCACCCAGGCGCCCTGAAAGAAGACTACTGCTTGACCATCTGGTTTTTTTTATGTTATCTTGACCTCTGCCTGTTACTATTGTTTATTTTTGCATCTCTGAGGACACTACCCCCACTGCTACATCTTTTAGGACTTTTGCCAAAATTCATTACAAAGACTAATTACTGATGTTTGATTGTGGGTCACCAAGGACTCAGTTCTTTACTACTTAGCTTGAAGTTTAGCAAATACATCAAATAAAATCTTGATAATGGAAGAGCCTCTTATCTTTTCCAGAGAAGTCATAATGACTTCAAAGCAAGGGGGGGAAATATTTTAACCACATTTTGTTCTCAATCAAGAGAGAGCTACAAAATATTTCTTAGGCATAAAGGGGACCAAAATTCCTGGTCTGAAAATCTTCTCAACATGTTGAAGATGAAAAAAACCAAGGAGTTCTAAGCCTTCTCAAAGCATCAGTCAGCGTAAGTAGAGTGCTGGCTGAGAAACAAGTAAATTTCATACAAACCTTTTCTCATAGATCCTCTTTATCAAAATAGCCTTTTGGACTCATTGTTAAATAACCAGCTGAAGCTATGATTAACTCCCAGAGGGGTAAGTACAGGGGCCATTTCATTTACTTTCATCTTTTGGTTTACTAAAATCAGATGTAATTAATATTTGAATGATTATATAAAGACCCACAGATCTTTCTGACATATGTTTAATGCTGCTTTTTTGTAGTTTACATAAAGAGAATATGCACTGAAGTTATCTCCGCCACACACTCCTTTGGCTCTGTAAAGAAAAACTGCATGTCTACATTAAAATCACTGATATGACAATTTGCATGATAATACTGACAAAGTTAGTTATCCTAGCACTTGCTTGAAGTATAATAGTCTTGGAAAGACGAAAACTACTATCTTAAACTTTGCCTCTTAAAAGCAGCATTAAGGAATGAAATAATGAAAAAATAGTTTGGAACAAGGGCTACCACCTAGAGAGTGCAAGGAAGAGTATGTTAGCATGTAAAACCCTAGGAGCCATTGGAGTGAGAAATGATGGCTGAAGGACGTACATAAGACCAAAAGAGTATCTTTCCACTTAATTAAAATTATTGTTGTTAGTAGAGTGTGTCCCTTCGGTTCCTAGGAATATCAAATCTATTCAAAAAAAAAAAAATCAATGTCATCTCTTCTTTCCAATAACAGTGACAATAAACCTTGGGGTTTAATGTGGAAACTGGGCATACAGTGAGGATGATTCTCCCCAAATCTCTGGAGAAAGTGAATATTTTATGGAACAAATGGCAGCCAACCATGACACAAGCTGATTGATTTTTACCAGGAAATTGAAAAGCATGTTTCTTTCATAGATATTTCAATATTTACATACATTGCAATGTATATATATGCGTGTATATATACATATGCATTGCAATGTATGTATATATACATACGTATAAGTATATGTGTAAATCAAAGTGTGAGAGCTGAGGCAAACTATACAACGACTACTAAGCCAATGCAAGTATTAGAGAGTTTTTAAACTCCTGTTTTAAAATATGAAAATATGCACTGGAGAGACATAAATGAAAAAATTAGGGGGAGAAATCTTTATCTGCTAAAGACAAGAATGAAAGTCTTAAAGGAATATCTTATTGACAAATTCTTTAGGAAAGCAAACTAGCTACCAAGAAAAATACAACTATTTATCTGTTTGATAGCTAAGGCACGGAAGAGATGCCAGTTAATAGTTTGGCCAGCATGGAAGGTAGTAACATAAGCAAAGAGGTGATACTTTCATGGTATGTGTCCTGACTTCATTCATCAGCAAAGCTGCTATGCCAAATGCAAAAAATAAAAATAAAAAAATTTACAAGATGAAACCCAAATATGACAGAAGATAGCTTTGAATAAGTAGCCAAATGATAGGGTATATATGTATTTACACAACAATGTCTCACCGTTGATTATAAATCTAGGATTGCTAGTTTTGACAGCTATCCCAGTAAAGAAGACAACACTTCCGGGCCGGGGCGCCTGAGTGGCTCAGTCAGTTAAGCATCCGACTTTAGCTCAGGGCATGATATTGTGGTTGGTGAGTTTGAGCCCCGTATCAGGCTCTGTGCTGACAGCTCAGAGCCTGGAGCCTGCTTCAGATTCCGTGTCTCCCCTTCTCTCTGCCCCACCCCCACTCACACTCTGTCTCTCTCAAAAATAAATAAACATTAAAACACGTAGGAAAAAAGATAACAGTCCCTGATTTCAACAAACTTACCGTCTCGCCATAAGTGCTGAGATAGAAATAACAATTATTTGCGATGTGAGCACAAATAAGGGCCAATTAACAGACAGAGTTTAGAAGACTTCTCAGTAGAAGTGATGCTCCAAGTGAAAATCACAACTAAGTAGTTGTACCTGGGTAGTTTTGGAGGCCAGGAAGTAAAGACAAAGAGTAGGAGGAGAGAAAGTTGGGGAGTGGAGGGTTCAGATAGGTAATCAAAGTAAAGTGCTTATCACAAGACCTATCACATAGTAAATACTCAGTAAATATAATATATTCTTACAATAAGGACTGTGGAGTAGAAAGAAGATGAGTTACACAGAGCATAACCCCACTTAGGATTTTGTGGTCTTGAGTTCATGTCACATGAATTATATGCAGGAGTACAAAAAATAATAGCTGACGTACATAAAGCTCATACCGTGCATCAGATTTTATTATAAATGTATTATCTCTTCTAATCATTTTAACTATATATGGTAGATACTCTTTTTTTAAGTTTATTTGTTTATTTTTGAGAGACAGAGCAACCAGGCAAGGGGCAGAGAGACACAGAGGATCCCAAGCAGATTCCACACTGTCAGCTCAGAGCCCAACATGAGGCTCGAACTCATGAACTGTGAGATCATGACCTGAGCCGAAATTAAGAGCTGGTTGCTTAACCATCTGAGCTGTCTAGGTCCCCCTATGATAGATACTCTTCTTATCTCCATTTTATAAAGAACTGAACGCCTGAGAAGCTGGGAAATTTGTCCAAGGCCCTACAGACATGGACAGGAAAGGCACATATTGAATGACAGAGAGATCGCTACAGAAGGTGCGCTCTTAATTAGCCTGATGCTGCCACTACAGCCAAGGAAGAGAGTAAAGACAGGTGTGTGGGGAGTATATTTAGTATTTTATTTTATTTCTTTAATCTTTATTTATTTTTTTTTAATGTTTTATTTATTTCAGAGAGAGAGAGAGTGAGCGAGCAAGCAAGCATGAGCAGGGGAGGGTCAGAGAGAGAGGACGACACAGAATCCAAAGCAGACTCCAGGCTCTGAGCTAGCCTTCAGCACAGAGCCCAACGTGGGGCTCGAACCCACAAACCGTGAGATCATGACCTGAGCCTAAGTCAGAACCTTAACCAACTGAGCCACCCAGGCGCCCCTAATCTTTATTTATTTTTGAGAGACAGAGGGACAGAGCACAAGCAGAGGAGGGACAGAGAGAGAGGGAGACACAGAATCTGAAGCAGGCTCCAGGCTCCGAGCTGTCAGCACAGGGTTCGACGCCGGGCTCCAACTCACGAACCGTGAGATCATGACCTGAGCCAACGTGGGAGACTTAACCGACTGAGCCACCCAGGCGCCCTAGTATTTAAATTTGATTTTGAACTTAGTGATGATGATAACAAGGTATTAGAGTGTTTGCCATCCTTAACTAAGCAGGCCAAACTATGCTCTTTTTTCCCCAGCTGTATATCATTGGGCCAAACGTCTCTTCACATGTAGAAAATAAATTGCGCATTAAAAGACTCTCTGTATCATGTATCCAGTGGACGCTGAGTGTAAGTTTTATACTACCAGAGAAACATACGAGTCCGAGGAGGGATCCAACAAAGTGTAATATGCATGTTAAAACACAAAGCGAAACATAAACATATGCTCGGTTTTTGTGCCACAATCAAAAATACAAGCCACGGAGGGATCGGCAATGCCCGATGGAGCCCAGATCGGTTGTTACGCATTTACATCTTAGCGTGAGCAAATCTTCAAGACAAGACAGAAAACAATTCTTAAACATAAATATTCACTTCTGAAATAAAGAAGAAATGTTAGATATAAGAAGAAATCATAATTTTGCTGACCCACAATGTGGGTCCTCTCTAATTACATGAGAGAATCCATTCTTGGCTATAGATTTAAAACTGTGAAGGAAAGAAGGAAAATGAGAGGGAAGAATTTTTTTCAAATATGTTTCAAAATCTATCTTACGCCTGACGATATTATAAAATAAAGAATTGCAGAGCCAGAGTATTAGCAATATCAATTACTAATTTATAGAGGAAACCACATGTTAATTAGTATGCTGCCTCTAATAGTCACTGTTTATTCCCATCGAGCTTTGCTCCCACTCTATTCAAATAAAATATCTCCAAATTGTACATGAAAGTGAATGAAACTCGGTACTCAGGGATGAGAAATCACACAGTAACAATCTTCATCCTATTGGGCCTGACAGATGACCCTCAACTTCAGATTCCCATTTTTATGTTTCTATTTCTCACTTACATACTGAGTGTAACTGGGAATCTGACCATCATATCCCTCACTTTAGTAGACTCTCACCTCAAAACACCCATGTACTTTTTCCTACAGAACTTTGCTTTCTTAGAAATTTCATTTACATCTGCTTGTATCCCTAGATATTTATACAACATAGCAACAGGTGACAGGTCAATTACATATAACATTTGTGTTGTTCAAGTGTTTTTTACTGACGTCTTTGGAGTAACAGAATTTTTTCTCTTGGCCGCCATGTCCTATGACCGCTATGTGGCCATCTGCAAACCCCTGCATTATGTAACCATCATGAACAACAGAGTCTGCAAAAGGCTCGTCCTCTGCTGTTGGACGGCCGGCTTGTTGATCATACTCCCACCACTGACTCTGTTCCTCAATTTGAAATTCTGTGATTCAAATGTCATTGATTATTTTTTCTGTGATGCATCTCCAATCTTGAAGATTTCTTGTTCAGACACATGGCTCATAGAGCAGTTGGTTATTGTCTGTGCTGTGCTGACCTTTATTCTGACACTCGTGTGCGTTCTTCTATCTTACATTTCTATCATCAAGACCATTCTACAATTCCCCTCTACCCAACAAAGGAAAAGAGCCTTTTCCACCTGTTCTTCCCACATGACTGTGGTTTCCATCACTTACGGAAGTTGTATCTTCATCTATGTCAATCCTTCAGCAAAGGAATCGGTGACTATTAACAAGGGTGTGACAGTGCTAATGACGTCCATAGCTCCCATGTTGAACCCATTCATTTACACTCTGAGAAACAAGCAAGTGAGACAAGCCTTCAGTGAGTCCTTCAAAAAAATTGCATTGGTATCAAAAAGGAAGAGAATATTCAAGCCGAGAAATAAAATAACAAGATAAGCATAAACCATTAAGCTCTAAATCTATTTGTCTCTGTTTTTCTAAGTTTTAAGGTTTTTTTTTTCAAGTTTGTGTTGAAATTCAAGTTAGATAACATACAGTGTAGTATTGATTTAAGGAGTAGAATTTGGGACTCATCACTTACATACAACACCCACTGCTCATCACAAGTGCCCTCCTTAAAACTTATCCCCTATTTAGCCCATCCCCCCACCCTCTTCCCCTCCAGCACACCTCAGTTTATTTTCTATAGTTAAGACTGTCTTATGGTTTGCCCCTCTCTTTGCTTTTATCGTATTTTTCCATTCCTTCCCCTATGTCCACGTGTTTTGTTCCTTAAAATCCACATGTGAGTGAAATCATATATGTTTGTCTCTCTCTGACCTACTTATTTCACTTAGCATAATACACTCAAGTAATTTGATCTCTATTTAGGTTAGCTTTCTCAAATATATAATGCACCCAAAATTACTACCTTTCATCACATGAATATACTGTTTTAACCTCCTGAACCTCAAACAAACTCCTTTCAGGGCAAGATCCCAATCAGATAACATGATAAAAATTTTTCATTAAATGTAAGCCTCACATTCCTTCTAATCTCACAAAATTGAAATTTAGAAAAATACAAGGAATGCAAACCAAATAAGGAAATATGTAGCTTGTCTTATGTTTTCGTGGACTTATAAAAATTAATTGATTTTATGTGTTCTCCCAATCTTCCAATCTAAATGTTGCTGAAAACTTTAATTCATTACATTAAAATTATTGAGTACCTAGTTCTTGCCAGGCCAAGTTCTAGGCAGGAATTTTTAATTGGTGATATCTCTGAATATATTTAGCTCACTAATAATCCTATATTACTAATTTAAAGCATCAATGGGAGGTGGTGGGCAGTGGGATGGTTTAAAAAAGTGATATGTATTGGGAGAGTACTGGCTGTTATGAGTCCTGTGTGTTGTATATCAGTGATGAATCACTAAATTCTACACCTGACACTAAGATTACACCATAAGATAAATAACAGGAATTTATTTTTTTTTCTAACAGGAATTAAGTTAAAAACTTGAAAGAGTAAAAAAGTACTATTGGCAAAAAAAATAATATGATGTAATTGAAAAGTAAAGAAAACTAAAATAAATACACATCCAAATAGAAGTGTTTTTTTGTTGTTGTTGAAAGAAATCTATTTATTAATATTATTTTTTTACAAATAGTTTATTGTCAAGTTGGTTTCCATATAACACCCAGTGCTCATCCTCAAACGTGCCCACCTCCATGCCAATCTCCCCCTCCCACACCACACCCATCAGTCCTCAGTGTGTTCTCAGCATTCAAGAGTCACTCATGGTTTGCCTCTCTCCCTCTCCCCCACTATTTTCCCCCTTCTTCTCCCCCATGGTCCTCTGTTAAGTTCCTCCTAATCCTCCTCTACATACAAACATACAATATTTGTCCTTCTCTGCCTGACTTATTTCGCTCAGCAGAACACCCTCAAGGTCCATCTGTGTTGCTACACATGGCCAGATTTCATTGTTTCTCATTGCCATGAAGTATTCCATTGTATAGATAAACCACATCTTCTTGATCCATTTGTCCGTTGATGGACACTTAAGCTCTTTCCATGTGTTGGTTATTGTTGAGAGGGCTGCTATGAACATTGGGGTACATGTGCTCCTATGCATCAGCACTCCTAGACCCCTTGGGTAAATTCCTAGCAGCGCTATTGCTGGGTCATAGGGGAGTTCTATTGTTAGTTTCCTGAGGAACCTCCACACTGTTTTCCAGAGGGGCTCTACCAGTTTGCACTCCCACCAACATTGTAGGAGGGTGCCTGTTTCTCCACATCCTCGCCAGCATCTAGAGTTCTCTGATTTGCTCATTTTAGCCACTCTGGCTGGTGTGAGGTGGTATCTAAGTGTGGTTTTGATTTGTATTTCCCTGATGAGCAGAGATGCTGAGCATCGTTTCATGTGTCTGTTGGCCATCTGGATGTCCTCTTTGGAGAAGTGTCTGTTCATTACTTCTGCCTGTTTCTTCACTGGATTGTTTGTTTTTCAGGTGTGGAGTTTGGTGAGTTCCTTACAGATTTTGGATATTAACCCTTTATCTGATATGTCATTTGCAACTATCTTTTCCCATTCCGTCGGTTCTCTATTAGTTATATGGATTGTCTCCTTCCCTTGCAGAAGTTTGGTTTTTTTTTTTAATTTTTTTAATGTTTATTTCTGAGAGAGAGAGACAGCGTGAGCAGGGGAGGGTCAGAGAAAGAGGGAGACACAGAATCTGCAGGCTCCAGGCTGTGAGCTAGCTGTCAGCACAGATCCGATGCAGGGCTCGAACCCACGAACTGTGAGATCATGACCTGAGCCGAATTCGGACACTTAACCGACTGAGACACCCAGGCGCCCCTTCTTGCAGAAGTTTTTAATCTTGATGAGGTCCCAATAGTTTATTTTTGCTCTTGATTCTTTTGCTTTTGGGGATGTGTCAAGTAAGAAACTGCAATAGAGGTCAAGGAGGTTGCTTCCTGCTTTCTCCTCTGGGGTTTTGATGGTTTCTTGTCTCACATTCAGGTCCTTTATCCATTTTGAGTTTATTTTTGTGCATGGTGTGAGAAAATGACCTAGTTTCATTTTTCTGCATGCTGCTGTCCAGTTCTCCTGGCACCATCTGTTAAAGAGGCTATCTTTTTTCCATTAGATACTCTTTCTGGCTTTGTCAAAGATTAGTTGGCTGTATATTTTTGGGTCCACTTCTGAGTTTTCAATCCTATTCCATTGGTCTATGGGTCTGTTTTTGTGCCAGTACCATACTGTCTGGAGATGACAGCTTTGTAGTAGAGATTAAAGTCTGGGATGGTGATACTTCCCGCTTTGTTCTTCTTCTTCAATATTTGGCTATTCGGGGTCTTTTATGGTTCCATACAAATTTTAGAATAGTTTGTTCTAGTTTTGAGAAGTATGCTGGTGCAATTTTCATTGGGATTGCATTGAATGTGTAAATTGCTTTGGGTAGTAATGACATTTTAACTATATTTATTCTTCCAATCCATGAGCATGGAATGTTTCTTCATTTCTTTGTGTCTTCTTCAATTTCCTTCATAAGTTTTCTATAGTTTTCATCATACACATCACTTATATCCTTGGTTAGGTTTATTCCTAGGTATTTTATGGTTTTTTGTGCAATTGTGAATGGGATCAGTTTCTTGATTTCTCTTTAGTTGCTTCATTTTGGTGTATAAGAATGCGACCGATTTCTGCACGTTTATTTTGTACCCTGCAACTTTGCTGAATTCATGGATCAGTTCCAGTAGGCTTCTGGTGGAGTCTGTCAGGTTTTCTATGTAGAGTATCATGGCATCTGCGAAAAGGGAAAGTTTGACTTCTTCTTTGCCAATTCTGATGCCTTTGATTTCCTTTTGTTGTCTGATGGCTGATGCTAGGACTTCCAGCACTATGTTAAACAGCAGTGGTGAGAGTGGACATCCCTGTCGTGTTCCTGATCTCAGGGGGAAAGCTCTCAGTTTTTCCCCTTTGAGGATGATGTTAGCAAAGGCCTTCTCATATATGGCTTTTATGATGTTTAAGTAAGTTCCTCCTATCCCGACTTTCTCGAGGGTCTTTATTAAGAAGGGATGCTGTATTTTGTCAAATGCTTTTTCTGCATCTATGGACAGGATCATATGGTTTTTATCTTTTCTTTTGTTGATGTGATGGATCACATTGATTGATTTGTGAATGTTGAACCAGCCCTGTGACCCAGGAATGAATCCCACTTGATCTTGGTGGATAATTCTTTTTATGTGCTGTTGGATTCGATTTGCAAGGATCTTGTTGAGGATTTTTGCATCCGTATTCATTAAGGATATTGGCCTCTAGTTCTCTTTTTTTGCTGGATCTCTGTCTGGCTTGGGAATCAGGGTGATGCTGGCTTCATAAAATGAGTCTGGAAGTTTTCCTTTGATTTCTCTTTTTTGGAATAGCTTGAGAAGAATGGGTATTAATTCTGTTTTAAACATCTGGTAGAATTCTCCAGGGAAGCCATCAGGTCCAGGGCTCTAATTTGTTGGGAGATTTTTGATAACTGATTCAATTTCTTCACTAGTTATGGGTCTATTCAGATATTCTATCTCTTCCCGTGTGAAATTTGGTAGTGAGTGTGCATTTAGAATTTGTCCATTTCTTCTAAATTGTCCAATTTGTTGGCATATAATTTTTCAGAGTATTCACTGATCATTCCTTGTATTTCTGAGGCGTTGGTTGTAATAGGTCCATTTTCATTCATGATTTTGTCTATTTGGGTGCCCTCTCTTCTCTTTTTGAGAAGCCTGGCTAGAGGTTTGTCAATTTTGTTTATATTTTCAAAAAACCAACTCTTGGTTTCATTGATCTGTTCAATTATTTCTTTGGTTTCTAAGTTGTTTATTTCTGCTCTGATTTTTACTATTTCTCTTCTTCTACTGGGTTTGGGCTGCTCCTGTTGCTCTGCCTCTAATTCCTTTAGGTGACCTGTTAGATTTTGCCCTTGTGCTTTTTCTAATGTCTTGAAATAGGCCTGGAGAGCAATGTACTTTCCTCTTAGGACTGCCTTTGCCGCATCCCATATAGTTTGGATTGTTGTGTTTTCATTTTCTATTGTTTCCATATATTTTTTAATTTCTTCTCTAATTGCTTGATTGACCCATTCATTCTTTAGTAGTGGGTTTTTTAACCTCCATGTTTTTGGAGGTTTTCCAGACTTCTTCCTGTGATTGATTTCAAGTTTCAAAGCATTATGATGTGAAAGTATGCATGGTATGATCTCAATTCTTTTATATTTATAGGGCTGCTTTATGTCCCAGTATGTGACCTATCTTGGAGAATGTGCCATGCACACTTGAGAAGAAAGTGAATTCCCTGCCCTCAGGATATAGAGTTCTAAATATATCTGTCAGATCCATCTGGTCCAATGTGTCATTCAAATCTATTGTTTCTTTAGTGATTTTCTGTCTGGTTGATCTATCCATTGCTGTAAGCGGAGTATTACAGTCCCCTACTATTAGCACATTCTTACCTATAAGATTGTTTCTGTTTCTGATTAATTGTTTTAAATATTTAGGTGCTCCCATATTCGGTGCATAGACATTTATAATTGTTAGTTCTTCCTAATTATAGAACCTGTATTATATAATGACCTTTTTCATCTCTGTTATTGTCTTTAATTTAAAGTCCAGTTTGTCTGATATAAGTATAGCTACTTCAGCTTTCTTTTGACTTCCTGTAGCATGATAGATATTTATCCATCTCCTTATTTTTAATCTGAAGGTATCTTCCAGTCTAAAATGCGTTTCTTGTAGACAGCAAATAGATGGGTTTTGTCTTATCCATTTTGCTACCCTATGTCTTTTGATTGGAGCATTCAGCCCATTTACATTCAGTGTTATTATTGAAATATGTGTCATTATGACACAATAGAGTCAGTGTGTCGTTTGTGGGATTCTTGCTTGTGGTGGTGTCTCTGGTATCTTGTGTTCCTTGCAACACTTCCCACAGAGAGTCCCCCTCAGGATTTCTTGTAGGGCTGGTTTAGTGGTGACACATTCTTTCAATTTTTGTTTATTTGGAAAGACTTTTATCTCTCCTTCTATTCTGAATGACAGGCTTACTGGATAGAGGATTCTTGGCTGCATATTTTTTCCGTTCATCACATTGAAGATCTCCTTCCATTCCTTTCTGGCCTGCCAAGTTTCATTAGATAGGTCTGTCACCACTCTGATAGGTTTCCCTTTGTATGTTAGGGCCCTTTTCTCGCTAGCTGCTTTCAAAATTCTCTCTTTGTCCTTATATTTTGCCAGTTTCACTATTTTATGTCGTGCAGATAATCGATTCAAGTTACATCTGGAGTTCTCTGTGCGTCCTGAATTTCAGCTTCTACTTCCCTCTTCAGGTTGGGGAAGTTCTCTGCTATAATTTGTTCCAGGACTCCTTCAGCTCTTTTCCCTCTCTCTTCCTCTTCTGTTATTCCTATGATATGGATATTGTTTCTTTTGATTTTATCTCTGAGCTCTCAAACTCTTCTTTCATGTTCCTGGATCAGTTTATCTCCCTTTTTCTCAGTTTCTTCTTTTTCCTTAATAGTGTCTTCTAAATCACTTATTCTCCATTCTGCCTCCTCAATCTGTGCATTGGACGCCTCCAGTTTATTATGTATCTCATTTATCCCATTTTTAAATTCATCATAACTATTTTTTTTTACAAATAGTTTATTGTCAAATTAGTTTCCACATAACACCCAGTGCTCATCCCCACAAGTGCCCTCCTCCATGCCCATCCCCCCTCCCCCCCACATCCATCAGTCCTCAGTTTTTGTCAGCATTCAAGAGTCTCTCATGGTTTGCCTCTCCCCCTTTCCCCCACTATTTCTCCCCTTCTTCTCCCCCACGGTCCTCAGTTAAGTTCCTCCTAGTCCTCCTATACGTGCA
>NW_024082574.1:0-1313 GCF_003009895.1 Hyaena hyaena | reverse complement strand
CCCCTGGACTCGCGGCAGCTCGCCACCACTCGCCGGTTTATCACTCACCGCATCTGCACGCAAGCCGGTTCCCTCCCCTCCCTCCATGTCTCTGGGTCCCGTCCCGCTTGTATCTTCCCCAGTTCGCACTCACACACTTAGGAGGTTTCCTTCCCAGTGTACTCTGTCTCTTTCTCTTCCCAAACTCCTGTGGCTGACTTCAGGCCTTCTCTGTTTGAGAGATGGGTGCAGGCGAAATGTGTGGAGCGCCTTACTTCTCTGCCATCTTATCTCCAACCCCAAATAAATGTGTTTTAAATGGAAGTAGAATTTGTTATCCAGGACCCTGGAGTTTATTTATAAATACACAAATGCGCACGTGCATGCACACACACACACACACACATATAAAATTCTGAAATATTAAAAGTAAAACATTCATAGATTATACAGAATATCTAATATCTGAATTGTGAGAACAGCTCTTCTCTAAAAGGATATGAAACTATAAGCGCAATGTCAAAATGTTAATTGCAGTTGAGGGACTAAAGAAAAATACTCAATTGCTTAAATACAATATGAATATCAAACTCAAAATGTAGCTAAATTAACCAGTAAGTTTAGCATATCATGGAAATAGAATTTCATAAGAAATCCAGAAAACAAACCATCAATATACCTGGAAATCAAAGATAGTTGAAAAGGAAGTCCAAATGAAAAGTTATAATTAAAATAATAGTTAATATTTTATGAAGTAAATGGCATATAGTTTAGAAGACCAGAAAATAGACATCAAATTTTCTTAAAAGAACTCTACTAAGTAAATTTTCCTGTTAATAAGTTTTCTGCTGGCTTTCTGGCATCCAGGCCTAATGGCATCCTTTTGGATTCTCTCCTGGTATCTCTAGGATAAAGCACTTGCAGTTGCCTCTCTTTAAAAAAAAAAAAAGTAAAAAAAGCTTTATCTCTTATTCTTCCCTTCTACTTCCATTTTTCATTTAGGTCTCCATTAAATGTCTTCCACTTACAAGCTGTTTCTTTCTCTCCCACCACACAAACATACAAACCAAGCCTAGAGAGAAACTGTTTACCCTACCTGCTGCTTCGACCTAAACTTTCTCTTATAGCACCAACTTCACTAAAATTGTGTTTATATTGTGTACCTAAAATCACCTATAAAGGCAGACACTTTATTTTTATGCACACTTTACTATATATAAAACCTAGTAAATAAATGATATTGAATACATTATGTTCAAATATATACTGAATGAAAAAGCCTCACAACTACTGAAAAAAACTATTACTTCTTGAAAAGAATTGTTAATTTCTGG
>NW_024082573.1:0-149261 GCF_003009895.1 Hyaena hyaena | reverse complement strand
TTTCCCCTCTCACTCCCCGTAGAGGGTAGAGGGGGATCGCCTCCCACCCTGGAGTCTCCGATCCCGGCCCGATTTTATCTTCCCCGGTTCGCACTCACGTTAGAAGGCTCTCTCAGTGGATTCTGTGTCTTTTTTCTCCCAATCTCTCAGGTTTTGTAAGGTTTCCAATGGCTTCAGATCTTTTCTGTGTGATGTATGGGCGCGTGTGCAAGTACGGAGCTCCTTACTTCTCTGCCATCTTGCCCTCTCTCCCGGAAATGTATCATTTTTTTAAAACCACCCTCCTTGCATTGAACTGAAGGTTGCTTGTGCTTGTGTTCAATTTGTAATTTCTATTTATATCTTCCCACTTTTGTTTTTCTTCTTAAAATAAATTTTACTCCGAGTATTTCTTACACTGTAGAGTGTATTCTCTCTCTTATCAAATGTCAATGGTTTCCGAGGTTACAGTTAATTCTAAGTACCACAATACTGTAATTAAAACTTCAGTTATCTGTATTTGCAGCCTCATCGGTTAAGTTAGATAATGTTGTCTATACTAAATGACAAATGTCTATGTTCATACCACCTATATATTCAGAACTAATAACATGACCTTGACTGTAGTTTTAGATATGTATGTATGGGTGGCATATTTAGTAGTATTCTAATTTGATTGTTTCTGAAACCTTCAGTTAAAATATTCATAGTCAAATAAAGCACTCTCCCTTCATGGAAATATTAATTCTTTGTAACTTTAAATTTATGGAAGGATGGCGGTTTTAAAATTATGGTATAAAATCTCCAAAAAACTATCTAGAATTTCATTCTAGTCAATGACTATGATCATTTCTTACACCTTCTTGACAAAAGTCTGTGAAGGTAGCATATTACTTGCTTCTGTTTTTGTTATAGCATTCATTATTCCAGAGATACTAATCATTCATTTCTACATAAATAGCTAATTAGTGCAGGCATAAGTTTGGAAAATGTAATTTTGCAATTAAAACTGGGCATTAACATATCTACATTTTAAAATTTTAACCATTTTTTAATTTTAAAAATGTAATGCTTCTAATAATATTCATCTGTAGTCATATTTGTTTTGGATCTATGTTTATTTAGGTCTCTAAAGAAATCACTGTTCAATAATTATATATAAAATGTTGCAAATGATTAATTGGTTCTAACAGCATTTCTGACTTTTGACTCTTGGGGTTAGGAATGTCATATTTTACTCCTTTCACTTTTATTTCTCTTTCTTTTCTTCCTGTACTAAAACAATTTTAATTGTAAAGGGCAGATATTTTTAAAAAACTTTTTTAAAGTTTATTTTTGAGAGAGAGAGGCAGAACACGAGCGAGGATGAGCTCAGAATCCAAAGCAGGCTCTGGGCTCAGAGCTGTCAGCACACAGTCGGATGCAGGGCTCAAACCCTCAAACCATGAGATCATGATCTAAGCCGAAGTTGGACAACTAACTGACTGAGCCTCCCAGGTTCCCCTAAAGGGCAGACTTGTTGAGTAGACAGTTCCTTTTGTAGTTTAAATTGAACAGTTAGGATAAATGAATATGCAACTAAGTAGTGTCTTTACCGCAATGCTTTAAAATTCCACATTGTAGGTTTTAATTTATTAACACAATAAATCTTCAGTAGGAACTGTGAAGTATTAGGTGTAATGTCATATGCTCAGCACAACTGTATCCAACATGGACAAGGTCTGTGTCATAATGGAGCTTGCTTTACAGTGAAGGAAGAGAAGTAAAAGCAAATGCATAAACATATTAGAGTGTATACAGAATTCTCCAATGAAAAATAAAGAAATAAAGTAAGACACTGGCATTGAGACCAGCAGGAAGAATATTAGATTGTATGTTTGAGATTGGCTTCACCAAGGTGATGTTTAGATTAAGGTTTGATGGGTAATAAGGGGTCATGAATCAAAACTGGGAAAGGGAAAGGACCCTCATAGCTACTAGGAACTAATAGAAAGTTTATAGAGCAGGTAGATAACAGAGGTAGGGGTAAAAACTATGAGAGATGCTGCTTTTTTTTTTTTTTTGGTCAGGATAGATTTACTTAAAACACTTTAACATTTCACTTTTAAACAAAAGCAATATTTTAGAGCAGTTTTAAGGTTACAATAAAATTGAGAGGGAAGCACACAGATTTCCCACACACCCTCTGCCCCCACACATGCACTGTCTCCTCCATCTGCATCCCTCACCAGAGGGCACATTTGTTACCAACTATTAACACATCATCATCACCCAAAGTCCATTTTTACCTTGGGTTTCCACTTGGTATTTTACATTCTGTAGGTTTGGACAAGTGTATAAGAACATTTATCCATCATTGTAATATATTACAGATCATAGACTTCACTGCCTCTGTGAACTGCTTACTACCCCATCCCTGACAACCACTGACTTCTTACTATCTTCTTGGTTTTGACTTTTCTAGAATGTCATGTAGTGGAACCACTCATATATAGCCTTTTCAGATTGGACTCTTTCCCCTAATAATATACATTTAAAGTTCCTTCAAGTCTGTTCATGGCTTGATAGCTCATTTGTTTTCAGGGCTTAATAATAATCCTTTGTCTGAATGGACCACCATTTATCCATTCTCTTACTTGGACATCTTGGTTACTTCCAAATTTGGGTGATTATGAACAAAGCTGCTACACACATCTGTGTGCAGGTTTTTGTGTGGAAACAAGTTTTCAGCTCCTTTATATAAATGCCAAGGCATCCAATGCAGGGTCATATAATAAGAGTATGGTTACTTCTTTAAGAAACTAACAAACTGTCTTCCAGGATGGAAAGAAGGCCAGGAACCATATGATTAGGCATGGTAGGCAACATTGTTTAATGTATGTAAACAATTAAAGTGCAATGTGAATGTATTCCATGCCTTACATGTTCTATGCACACATGCACACACACACACACACACACACACACACACAATTCATGTAATTCTAGAGTAAGATCTTTTCCTGACTCACAATTATCATTTACAAATTAGTGAACTGTTTTTGTTTTTTTTTTTTCTGTTCAGGTCATGGAAATATTGAAAGATGGGAAAAGTAAGAACAAATGTGACCAAAAGTGCTGTCTAGAAAATAGAATTTCCCCACTTTGAAATTCCATACCTCGTGGAGAGACCTAATAATACTCTGATAATATAAAATCACCCTGAGTATAGCTCCCATAGCTACAAGCAAAGAGGAAATTTACATTTAAAAGTAAATATAAATTTTACTCCTGAAATAATACCACAGGGCAACAAGCCATGGGGTCATGAACTGGCTAAGACTCTCTGGCGAATTCTCTGTCTCTGTCCAATTTTTCCACAGGCTAGATTGCCTTTGAGAATTCTCATAAGTCAGTGATGTTGAATGGTGTAGCTGGTTCCTCACCACTTTTTTTTCCTCCCCGCTAAGGAGGTAAAATAGAATGGTGGAAGACAATGACATTAGGAAATATAAAGTAAAATCCCTAGCTTAATAGTTACTCTTGTATTTTTACATATTTTTTAATTCACCATTTTTAAAAACTTTTTGAGACTTAAAATACACATTTTGCTAAGTTGTTATGAAAATCATTTGAGGGGTGCCTGGGTGGCTCACTTGGTTAAGCATTTTGACTTAAGCTCATGGTTTGCAATTTATAGCTCCACTTAGGGCTCTGTGCTGACAGCTCAGAGCCTGGAGCCTGCTTTGGATTCTGTGTCTCCCTTCTCTCTGTTCCTCCCTAGCTCACACTCTGTCTCTCTCCCAAAAATAAATAAATATTAAAAAAAAGAAAATCATTTGAAATTATTAGTATTCTATAACTTAATTACCTTATCTTCTTATTCTTTTACTCTTCATAGAGACTCCTAGGAGGTTTGGAGTTTGTGTGTGAAGGTAGGAAGGAGGGAAGGGGGAGGGTAGGATAAAAAGAAATTTGCATATATATGTGCACACATGCATAAGTTACAAGTTATATACAGATAGTTACAGATCGCTAGATATGGGTTACACATCTGTGGGTTATACAATGTATAAATAA
The DNA here is from genome assembly GCF_003009895.1 of Hyaena hyaena. NCBI lineage: Eukaryota > Metazoa > Chordata > Mammalia > Carnivora > Hyaenidae > Hyaena > Hyaena hyaena. The sequence continues at coordinate 145,223 of NW_024082573.1, read as the reverse complement.
TAGGTTATGTTTGTATAAAATAGGTTTTTCTTTCCCCTCTCACAAAATAAGCTTGTATTTTACTGTTCAGGTGTACATGCAATGAGTGTCCCGCCTTGAACATATTGTATCACTACAGGACAGAAGTCTAGCATCCAATGATCTAATAAAAACCTTAGAAATTTCTGAAAGTCAATACTACCAACTAAAAAGAAAGTATTCTTTATGGACATATATTCTCTAAAGATTAACATCTTAATCTCTTTAAAGTATTTTAAACAAACTGGTTCTGAGATTATACCAATTGAATAGAAATCCAACTAGACCTCTGTTCAATTTTGACATCAGTTTAAGAAAGCTAAAAGAATCATATGACTGAGCAGTACTAATGGATTAACACATGAATCTTGCATAGAATTACAAAAGTTAAAGAAAACATTTAGTATTTAGCATACCCTAAATGAGAAGTCAAAGACTCGCTTTAGAAAATTGACCTTGATGTATTTTATTATGTAAAAATATTAGTGTAAAATTTTGGTGAAGCATATGTTGTATAGTAGTTATTATAGTAGTTTATTATAGTAGTTAACTTTAAGGTTTTTTTAAAATAGTAGTTAAGAATTCTAGCTCTTGAATATAAAAGATGTGGGGTTAGAATTCTGATTTCATTACTTCCTAAATGTGACTTTTAACAATTTACTTGTCTCTGACTCAGCCTTTATTATCTGCAAAATTGAATTGTTTTGACAAATAAATGGGGTATCATTCAATATAAATAATAATTATTGATTATCAAAAGATCAAAATCCTAGAAATATATACATATATAATTTGGAGATGATATTATATTAATAGTAAAATACTTTGAAAATCTGTAATATGATATGTAAATATACATTATTTTTCTTTTGTAGATTGAAAGCATTTCCAAATAATAATATTTGAAACATATAAGAAAAAATGAATTGAACCTTGCTAACTAAATGTCAGAGGAGTAAAGTTCTGCTTATTTAAAATCAAAAAGCCTATTAAGCTGGTAGCTAAACATAAGATAAATGATAAAGAAAATTTCTGAATTATTTCAATTTTAACAGCAACCAGATCCAGAATCTAATTGTTAAAATTTTACTTTGTCCAGGATTAACAAAAATATATAACACTAGTAAAACATGTAATAAAACCTGAAAGAAAATATTATGCAAATTTATCAGAAACTAAAGTTGCCAACAAAAATGGAAATACATCATATGTTACTAGAGAAGGTAATTTAATATTGTAAAGATGCCAATTTCCTTTAATCTACCAATTTTTCATAATTTCAATGTAATATAAATATTTTTAAAAGGCGAAAGATTTGATCTGAAGAGAAACCAGAGTTAAATATTTTAAAATAAAACTTGAAAAGTACATCTTAACTAATATGAAATAAAAAATTGAAAAGAATCCAAGAATACCCTGACAAAACATTACAAAGAGTTTTGCCCCAACAGGTGTTAATATCAATTATAAGTCCACTGAATTTTTAAGACCAGAGTTTTGCATATAAATTAGTCAGTGAATCTTCTTGTCTTTCTGTAATACTTTCTAGGGAGATAGCTGTGATGAATATTTTAGTTTATTAATTCTGCCTTTAGCTGAATCTCATCAACTAAATACATTCTTTTTTTAAAATTTTAACAAACATTTCTTATTTCTATAAGTCTCTTGTGATTGCTTATTTAATTTCTTTTCATTAATAAGATTGTATCATTACTTGCTCATTTGTGAGATTTCAAAACATTATTCATTTTTAACATGGTTGTGTAATAATCTGTATCTATCATTCAAACATGTGTAGTACTTTGGAGTTTAAATCTGTAGTTTTCATTTCTACAAGGTAGCTCACCATCAATTCTGCCTGGTAATCTTTGATAACAAATTATTTTATCTCAACCTGCAGAATTCTCAATTGAGAAACTCTCAGAAATGAAAAGTTTTCTAATGTTTCTGATAGAATACAGAAATAGTCACCAAACTGGAACTGTGTCTGTTTCATTAAAGATATGTGCTTATCTTTGAGTTTCAAGTATAGCTCTCTAAATTTATTGTGTGACAAGTGCAAGATATACCGATTGCAGTGCTATAAATTGCATCACCCATAAGGCCACACTGTTCCCTTCTGTGCTCCCCTTATTTGTGTGTGTGCAATAATATCAATATCTCAACAAGAATGCCCTATTATATCTATTTGTTCTAATCAGATTCCCTCACCTTATATAATTATTCCCAGTGTTGGAAGCAGATGTTTAACTCTAAGTTTGATCCTCTCTTTGTCCAAGAAAAAGTAGATAAAGATATTTGTTCATTCATTGTGGATTTTGGTCTCTGTAGGTGTTAATTTTTACATTTTAAAAAATTTTTTACTAATGTAACTATTTCTCAAATTTATTGTTGTAAGCGATTGATTTATATAGAATTTCTGTTTTAGGAACAGAGGTGTTTTTTTTTGTGATCCTATATGAAATTATATTTTGTAAATAGCCTATGTTAGTTTAAAATACCTATGTGTGATAAGCTAATAAATCTGGTTGATTTTGTTTAAGAATCTAAAACAATTTTAAGATTCATATTTAATATTGCTCACATATTTACTTCATTGAGTTATTAGAAATAAAACTAATAAAACTGGGAAGACTTTGTGGCTCAGTTGATTGAGAGTCTGAATCTTGGTTTCAGCTCAGGTCATGATCTCACAGTTCCTGAGTTTGAGCCCCATGTCAGACTCCTCTCTCCCCTCTCTTTCTTCCTCTCTTTCTGCTTCTTCTTACCCTCAAAATAATAAATAATAAATAATAAACTTAAAAAATCTCCTATTTTGTATATTTAGAACTTTTACTCTATTCATCTTAATGTTAAGATAATTATTACAATAAAGTTTTGAAATTATAAAGTGTAAATTTTATTTTTTGTTATTATAAAATGTCAGTTTAATGCAATAATTCTCGGCTTCAGTTTTTTATATTTATTTGCCACAAATTTGTTTTAGGTGTGTATCTTATAAATTCTAGTTAGCAGGATATTTATGTTGGAACTATAATATTTTTAATATAAGAATTTACAATGCAATTAACTTATTTTTGTACAATGCAGTTATTTTAAGAACTGCTTGTTTTATGCATGAGTTATTGAATATTGGTGTAATATCTTTATTTATAATAACTAGTAACAATTTAACCATAAAAACCAACAATCTGAGTAGTTTATGTTAACACTTTGAGAATCCAATACAGAAAATGCACAAATGAAAATCTACACTGAGAAATATTTAAAAAGAAAAAGCATGTATTGGAAAATCAGGCATCAGTTTTATTGTTTTTTTGAAAACAATGTGCATTCTTCTCTGGATACTTTTAAGATTTTCCCTTTGTCCCTGATTTTCAACACTTTAACTGAGGTGTGCATAAGTGTAGTTGTCTTTGTATTTATTGGAGTTTGCTAAGCTCTTGAATTTGTGAAAATTTTCTACCTTATGAAAGACATTGTTAAGAGAATGAAAAGCCAAGCCACAACTTGGTAGAAAATATTTCCAAAACACAAATCTGATAAACTACTGATATTCAAAATATACAAATAATTTGTAAGGCTAATGGTGTAAGATCCAAATAAAAAATTTTTTAGAGAACATAATTTATTTATTTAAATTCAAGTTAGTAAACATACAGTATAGTATTGGTTTTGAAAGTAGAACTCTGAGGGGCCTTGGGTGGCCCAGTCAGTTAAGCATTTCACTCTTTATTTTGACTGAGATCATGATCTCATGAGTTTGAGGCCCCCATGGAACTCTGCTGTGACAGTGCAGAGCCTGCTTAGAGTTCTGTCTCCCTTCTCCTGCCTAGCCGCCACTTGCTCTCTATCTCCTTCTCAAAATAAATAAAAATAAACTTAAAAACGAAAGCAGAACCTAGTGATTCATCACTTATATACAACACCCAGTGCTCATCCCAAGTGCCCTACTTAATGCCCATCACCCATTTAGCCCGTTCCCCACTCACTTCCCCTCTAGCCACCCTTGGTTTGTTTTCTGCATTTAAGAGTCTCTTATGGTTTGTCTCCCTCTCTTTTTTACAATGTAATAATAGCTCTAAAGTGTTGAAAGACAAAAATCTCCAACTTACAATTCTATATTTGTCAAAAACAACCTTCAAAAGACGAAAGTAAAATAAATCACTATGTTGTATACCTCAAACTAATAGAACACTATGTGCTAAGTATACTGGAATTAAGATTTAAAAAATAATTTTAGAAATGAGAAAGCATGGGGGCGCCCAGGTGGCCCAGTGGGTTAACATTCGACTTCAGCTCAGGTCATTTTCTCACAGTCTGGTCCTCTGTGAGTTTGAGTCCCGTGTCAGGCTTTAGGCTGACAGCTCAGAGTCTGGAACCTGTTTCAGATTCTGTGTCTCCCTCTCTCTGCTCCTCCCCTGCTCGTGCTCTGTCTCTCTGTCTCTCAAAAATAAATGAACGTTAAAAAAGAGAGAGAAAGAAAGCATGAAATGGCATGCTGAAAATAAGTTTACACGTTAGGAAAATTTTTAAAAAGATTTAAATAATCATATTAACATATTTTGCTTAAGTTAATAGAAAATAAAATCTCACAAGTTTATTACAAGAGTACAGTTGTATCCAGCGCATAAAATATTTTCAAATATGTAAAGCACTATGCATATAAATAACTTTTACTGTTTTACTTCCATGTTTCATTTGATGGGCTAAATAATATATTTCTAGAATAGTTTTTAATGCATAAAGGAATTTTTTCAGGGTGATTTTAAGTGAAAATGTTGCAATAAATAATGTTTCATAAACTTTTTTGTAAGAACACTAATCTTATAAGACACTAATTTTGTGTCTCTTTATATTTAACTTCAATATTAAAATTTCTATTTTAATTTTTAAATTCTATTAAAATTCCATTTTAATTTTTACAGATATTTTGGGAATCCACAGTAAACTGTGCAAGTGTATCATGTAGATTTTTTCACTTGTATTGGTAGTGATATTAGCAACTAATACCATCAATAGTAAATACTAACAAGTTTTCTAATTCCTACTCAAAGCACTGCCTTACAATAGATTTAATAATCCTCTCCCCCAAATATGTCAAGATCAAAGAAAAAAATGGAAAGATTTTTTAAAACTAACACTGGTAAATATTTACTGCTTTTCTTGATCCTGAAGAATCCCGAAAAGAACCAAAGAACGTATACAAAGAAAGCTGCTAACAGGATTTGATTTGCCTCCCCTAACGTCTATTTTAAAAGCTGTTTATTTGTCCTTGCATTTTGGCATCTCAAAAGAGCCGTTAAAGCATTTGGGGTAATCATAAACATTATTGACAGGCTATAACTGCTTTTGAAAATATTCATCCAAAATTACTGTAATAATCTTATTTGCATTATAATAGAGATGCTTAAGCTCTCAGACTATTTAGAGGAGAGAAAAAATGTGTTGAATCGATTGTTGCTCCATAAATGGTATTTTATTTGATATTAATTTCATATTAAGGTAGAACATTATAAAGGATTTGTAGAGAAAACTTGGTTAACACATACAGATTGAAACTCTGTTTGTAAAAATCCATCATCTATATATCTGACAAAACTTGAGTGAAAGCAAAAGGAAAAGCATTTTTGTCTTTTCTCTTTAACCAAATGAAATATTTTTCATCTGCCCCATCTTCCCAACTATTCTATTTTTTCTCGCCTTTTTAGTGCAGATTTAATTTCTCCTCAACTGAATTTGTGTCATGTACATGTTACCCTCAATTACACCCTTATTTCTCTTTCTGGTATTAATCATCTATAATTACTAAGTATTTATGTATTTTATTTTATTAGATGGTACATGTCCTAGAGTGCATTTATTTGATAACTAGCATAATAAAAATATGTCCTCTACTTTCTATAAATATATGGATGATTAACATATCAAATTGTCATTTGATGCAATCAAGAAAGTATAATAAAGATAAAATATTCAAATATTCAAATTGCTACCGAAACTAGTCAAATGTATACACAATATTTTGGAATCTCAAAACTGTAGTACAGGCCAAAGGGTTATAACTGTGAAAACTAAGGCCTCTAGCACCACACAATCAAAGATGACAGGGATGAGAAACACAAAGTCTACATGTAGGTCACTAGCAGTAATGATGATAGGGGAGAATCCTGCTTGAATATGTTGTTTGCCATACAAATATATTCCAGCTATTGAGTAAACAACCCATATATCAGGCATTGGTTATATTTATATGCCCTTTTTAATTTGTAATATAGTACATGAATCTCTCAGGGTGTGTGTTCTGAGCTGGCATTTTACCTGAGAAATTAATGAGTTGTTCTACTTTTATAGTACAATGGCAGTTTCACATTTGATGGATTAAATCATAAAAAACTAAAGCAAACCACTAACCAAACAAGCAAAGACTGGGAATCCTGTGGTCATGATCTCACTGCAATAACTCCTTTCCCGAAAGACCTGTCTGTCCTTAGAGAAGAATACAAAAAGCTTGGAACCATTGAAACACAAACGCTTTGGGTTGGTAGGACTCCAAATTTCCGCATGATTTATTTTCCACCTTCTGGAATGCAGTTATCTTATTAGCACATCTAGGTTACTTGAGAATTTTTGCTCAGTAAGTTCAATGTCCATAATATTGATAATCTAGAAGACCAGCATGATATTCTCCCCCATTATCAAGATAATCAAGATCGCTGTCTATATCATTGATATTATCAGGAAAATTGTTAGAAATTTAAAACTCAGAGTCCACTCTAGGACTACTGAGTCAGAGTCTGCACTTAACATCTCCAAAGGATTTATATGTGCATCAAAATTAAGATGCATTCCACCGCATTATGATACACCTCAGGAGAATTAACAGCCTGGAGGCAAGGTAGTGAAAAAACACTGCTAAATTTGTTAGGTAAAAGGGAATTGCTTAGGACCTATCCATAGCCACTCACCAATGCCAGAGACTGTGTTGCTCTGCTCCAGTCAAGATAAAAGACCTGACAGAACAAACTGTGATTAAGTTTATGTTAGTCGATAGGAATCTCACCATTATCCATCTGGTTTTTGTAAAGGCCAGAAAAGTGAATTGCAGGAAAATATGATGGAGGTCACAACTTCTGTGTATCAAGGTTTCTTAATGACCATGCTATCCACCCATTACAATAATTATGTCCATCTTTCATCTTACGACTATGCTGCCACCTGGCCTATGTCATTCCAGAATCACAAAATCACCACTTACGTGAATCACCACTTACCACTACTTATGGTAACATCCAAACTATTGATCATGGTGAATGAAATATTCACCACTGGGCTTCTCAAACATGCCCATGGTTCCTTCCTGTGCATTCTTCATTACCTCCTTTGAAGATATTACCTTCCCTTACCATTGGGAAGGGAGCAATCAGATATTGGATACAGCTACTTATGTAGTAAATTCATTCTAATGTGGACATCTCTCTGAGTTTCCTGATATGACATTCTTTCTATATGTTAATTCAATGAAGTTCCAACACATCATCTAAGTTTCTGTATGTCATCTTCATGTCCAAGTTTCAAGGATACATTCCAACAAATTAATAGGATAAATTCTAAGTGTCCCTCCATATTGAGTTCTTTATTATAATGGGCGATTCTAAATCAGTAACTTCTCCTATAAACAATCTTATATTTTGTTTCCTTTGGCCTAATCCCCAATCCACACACATTTATGTTCTGCCTGCAGGTATTTCTTCTTAGGGTACAACTTTTCTAGTGTTAACTATTATACAACCTGACTCTGTTTTTGATCTGAAAGCCATGAATATTAGTAAGGGAAGATCTTGAGAAAAGTAATGGCTTTACAAAGTGTCTAGTAAGTCAGGGCAAGTTTTCAGGGGCTAGAAAGGAAGTTCTATTTTGGTAAGATGTTAATCAATGCTTCTACTATCTAGAAGTGATTTTCAGGGGTTAGACATTTTAGGGGTGCTGCTCTTTCATTCCCAGGGATGTGAAATCAGAGATCTTTTGAAACTGCATGTTTAGCTTCCTTTTAAGCCCTATTAATTTTATAACCAGATCCCAAGACTGCTTTTCTAACATAGAGTTTGTAGGGTTCAAAGATGGTAAGTTTCTCCTTTAAAACTACTGAAAAAACATCTGCTTTCCATAGCATATCTTAAGAGCTAATTTCTGGGGGCACTTGGGTAGCTCACTCGGTTGAGCATCTAGCTCTTGATTTTGGCTCAGGTCATGACCTGAGTCATGGAATCAAGCCCTGCATGGAACTCTGTGCTGAAGGCTGAGAGTGGAGACTGCCTAATTCTCTCTCTCTCTCAATCCTTCTTTTTTTAATGTTTTTTTTTAATTTTATTTATTTCTGAGAGAGATAGACAGCGTGAGCAGAGGAGGGTTCAGAGAGAGAGGGAGACACAAAATCTGAAGCAGTCTCCAGGCTCTGAGCTAGCTGTCAGCACAGAGCCCAATGCAGGTCTTGAACCCATGAACCGTGAGATCATGACCTGATCTGAAGTCATATGCTTAATTGACTGAGCCATCCAGGCACCCCTCTATCCCTCTCTATTTTTGCCACTCTCTCCTGCTTGTGTGTGCTCCCTGTAACTCTAATATAATTTTTAATTGAAAAAATAGAGTTAACTTCTAGCCTTTTATTTTCCTTTGGCAAGGCTTTCAATCCATCAAAACTTCAAAATCCTTATAATTATTTTCCACTGATGAAGTACAGAAACTAGTTGATATCCCAACACCTGACTTTCCATATTTACCTGATCCCAAAGAGCCCCAAATGAAAACTTTAGTAATTGCGATGTCACCAAATGACTAGAGTTATTACATGTAATTTCTCATCTGCACACCCATTTCTCAGGTGGGCAAACCAACTTCAAAATCAAGCCCTGAGGGTTTTCTTTTCGGTACCATTCTTAGACCTAGAGTCCTAGTCTGCATTTTTCCTAGAAAAGAAAAGCTTCAAAAAAAGTGACATGTTAACACTTCACAAGGATGAGAGAGGAGACAACAATGGATGGGGTAACAGCTAATACAAAGGGAAACATTAATGAACTAGCCAAATCTCTACAACCAACATGGCTGCTTCCTCAATCTTGGTGGGAAACATTCAGAAAAGGCATATGAAAGTAATGTATCTTGGAATGATCCTCTGTGAATAAGGAAGTATCTGCTTTCTCCCACTGTTTTTCTCACATTGGACAAATCCAATGCTTCTCATAGGTGTCAATGTTCCTGGGATTTTGTGTTGCTAATTTAGCCTTTATAAGAAATTTGTCAGACAACTGAAATATCTATGCATTTATGCCAGCCAAAGGACAGGTGCAATGGTCTTTTCTTATTAGTTGGCATCTGCACATGTTGACAGTGGGGACAACAGTGGAAATAGTAGAAACATACAGGCAGTAAGACTATGGAGATGCAGTGGGCCTTTCATAAGGATCCATAAAGCATACACATACACACACACACACACACACACACACACACACACACACACTACATCATTTTCTACATGTACAAGATGCTGGATAGAAAGTAATAAAAAGGGAATTTTACCTTACTTTCACAGAATACATTGTTAGACTATAGAAAGAAAGATAAGTAATGATAATAAAAAAGTTATAGATATTATACTAGAAAAAATAGACAATATTCTAGGATCACTCAGATTTAAAGGATCAGGGAAGATTTTCCGGTAAAATTGCATTAAACCAAGAACTGAAAATAGATTGGGAAATAAACAGATAAAGATCATGAGAGAATGGATAAAGTTAAAATTATATATAAGCAGAAGCTATACCACACTGGAAGATTTAAGATATTTTAAAGTGCTTTAGCTTTCAAAAATGTATTTATAGTAAAGAAGGGATTTTAAACATAAAAAGAGACCATATTTGATTGTAAAAGAGATTATTCTGACTTTAGCTGAAGAAAGAATTGAAAAAGGTGTTACCAGAGACTAGAGGCACATCATGAGGTTATTGTAAGTAATCTAGGAAGGCTGGTAGAATTTTGATATGGGTAGAGTAAAATGGAGACATTAAAAAAGAAAACTAAGAGGTCAAATTCAGCTGTGATGACTGAATGCAGTGGGGTAAGTGCAGGGGAAAGCTTCTTGCTTAGAATTTAGCTTTGAAACATATAAATGTAAAAATATAAATATCTATCTATCTATATCCAACATATTATTTCATTTTATGTCTGCTCTTCATTTTTCATTTTGCATTATTTGGAAACATTAATAGGAGGGCTTAGAAAAATAATACAGCTCAAAAATCATAATCAAACGAATTTTGAATGTTTTACACTTATTTTCATTAGTTCTTTTTTTAATTTTTTAAATTTTTTAATGTTTTATTTATTTCTGAGAGAGAGATAAAGACAGTGTGAGCAGGGGAGGGTCAGAGAGAGAGGGAGAAAGAATCCAAAGACAGGCTCCAGGCTCTGAGCTACCTGTCAGCACAGAGCCCAATGCGGGGCTGGAACCCATGAACCGTGAGATCATGACCTGAGCTGAAGTCAGATGCTTTACTGGCTGAGCCATCCAGGCTCCCCTACTTGTTAGTTCTTCATCTAATATTTTCGCTTTTTTTAAAAAATATTCACAATATTCATATAATTTAATGAATTATAATAATAATGAATAAATAACTTCTTGGAAATAAGGTGGGTACTTCTGATGAGCACTGGGTATTGTATGTAACTGATGAATCACTAAATTTTACATCTGAAAAAATATATCAGTTATGTTTTTAGAGTTTTATTTCCCCAGAAAACTTTTATTTCACAAAAGAAGAGGGTAAAATTAAACTTAAAACTATTACAACTTACTTGGTACAAATAGATGGTACTAAACTGTATTATTATTCTCACATTCTCCACTCGAGATTTACTCTTTTTTCCATTATCAGATCTAAAACTATGAATGTCATCACCCAGTTTCCTTTGCCCTCTGTTGTCCTATTGGTTGTAACCAATGAGAATTGCCAAGAGGAGATTGAAAGGCATACAGATATGAGATTATTATTTATCCTGCTCAGTCTTTGACTCCATTCCACAATGTAGACAGGATCAATAAGATCTTACTCTAATCTTTCCAGGCCCTCTATGAGAGCTAGAGCTAACAGAGTCAAAAGACACCATAAACTAAATGAAAATTGGGAGAGGAGATGGGAAGCATGTAAAATGGACAGTGTGTTAGTATAAGGAATAAAAGCAATTCCTATTAACCAATGAGAAAAAGACAAACTTATAAATACAAAAAAAAAAGAGGAAAATATAAATACATATTTAACAGAAGAAGGACAAATGATTCAGTACCATGGAAAATTAATCCTATAAAATAGAGAAATTAATACATTCTCCATTTTATACAGTGGCAAAATGTGAAGTCTGACAACACCAAGTGATTGAAGGGCAACTAAAGGAACCATTTTTAACATTTAGGGATGGTGGGAGAATATATTTATAAACATATTTTGGAAAATATTTGACATTATCTAGTAAATATGGACATCCACACACCCAAAGACTCAGAAACCAACACTGGAGACATGTTAAACAATTCTAAAAGCAGTATGTTCATTATTGCACAAAGAAAAAACAATCCAAGAAAAAATAAAATAGATGAACTTTTGTGGTATATTCACAAAATGAAATGTTATTAATAGTAGAGATGAATGGACTACAGCTGCTTCTAACATGAGTGAACCTTAGAAATATAATGATTATAAAAAGAACTGCTAATAAAATTATTGAATTAATATGTAAACATGTGTTTATATATGCATGCATAGTAATTTTTAAAGCAGTCGAAAAAATACCATCAACATAGTGTCTTTAGGTACACATTTACTAAAACCATACACATATACTGCATAAAAGAAATAATAAAATTTCCTAATGATAGTTACTTATTGGCATAAAAAAGGAGAAAAGATTTTTTTAATGTTTATCATTTATTTTTGAGACAGACAGAGTGTGAGCAGGGGAGGGGCAGAGAGACGAGACATAGAATCCGAAGCAGGATGCAGGCTCTGAGCTGTCAGCACAGGTCTGACACGGGGCTAGAACTCACGAACTGTGAGATCATGACCTAAGGTGAAGTCAGAAGCTAAGTGACTGAGCCACTCAGGGGCCCCCAAAATGGAAAGATTTTTATAGAAAGATATGCAGGATTTAATAATGATCTATTTCTTACTTTGGGCAGTAGGCATACAGAGACTATTATTGTGCTTTTATAGATTTTGTATATTTTACGATTTATTTTGAATATAGATAATGTTTAATAATAAAAACAGAAAAACACTAACATTTCAAATACTAGTTGGAAAAAACTTTTTAGTGTGTGGTATGTGTGCATGTGTGTGTGTGTGTGTATAATATCCTCATCTCTATGCATTTATGTACATGAGTCTTAGGTGTATAATTACATTGTAATCTACAAATACATGTAATATGATTCTTATGCTCACTATGAAATTCCTGTGGAGCTGACAAATATGCCCTCTCCATTTTATTTCAATATCTTTCTTTGAGGGCACTTGGGTGGTTCAGTCGGTTAAGTGTCCGACTTCAGCTCAGGTCATGATCTCAAGGATCTCAAGGATCTCAAGGATCCCCATGTAAGGCTCTGTGCTGAACACTTGCTCGGAGCCTGGAGCCTGCTCTGGATTCTGTGTCTCCTTCTCTCTCTGCCCCTCCCCCGCTCACGGTCTGTCTCACTCTGTCTCTCAAATATAAATAAATGTAAAAAAATCTTTTTTTTAAAACTTATTGCAGCAACATATAATGAAGAAAAATGATATTTCAGACTCAAAAGGCAGAAAAGCACATATCAAATAAAACTATCTCCTTTCACGTCCCATGAAGAACTCACTCTGCTCACTGTGGAAAATGAAATATCGCACATGTTAAAATGCTCTCTGCAAAACATGCATTAACAGCACTGAATAAACTTTATATTTAATGCCCATAAAGCAGATTTATTAATTAAGCTGAGCCTGGCATACTTTAGACCCAGAGGGCTGTCCACAGAATGTACTTTCATTTAGCTTGGCTGTATTCAGAACTGGAGGCCATATCTTCCAAGTAATATTTTATAGGAGTAGATTGGCCATCACTAATTTAAAGCCTTCCACCTGAGTAGCCCACTCCGTGGTGTCAGAGCATGATGTAGCATTTCCTCAGTTTCTAATGTATTAAAACTCTTTAAAGATCTGATTTCTGTTTCACGTGTCTTACAGCTATTTTTTCACAAGAGTAGTTAAAAGCTTGTAGCTGAAGGGAGTAACAGTTTAGAAATGCTACTACCTCTTTACTAATAGAAGAGCTAATCACAATTAGTTGACAGACATTATTAATATATTCTGCCACATGTAAATTTTGTTCTCGTGATAGATTTCTACTTCTGCATGACATCTTCAAACCAGATCTCAAAGGAAATACCAAGCCTATTGTTAATACAGGAGATACATTTTTGAAAAGAAAACATGTTTGTAATATTTTAACAAGCATGCTCTCTTTTCATTTATATATATATTTTCATTTTTTCAATATGCATTTTTGAGAGAGAGTGAGAGAGAGAAAGTGGGGAGGGACAGAAAGAGATAAGGAGACCGAGTATCCCAAGCAGGCTCTGCTCTGACAGCACAGAGCTGGACTCAGGGCTTGAAATCATGAACCATGAGGTCATGACCTGAGCTGAAGTCAGAGGCTTATCTTACTGAGACATTCGGGTGCCCCTCATTTATTTTTAATAAAAGGACAAGTTATTTAATTTGTTAAATACATTAAATATAAACATAATTCATGTGTCACTCTATCTATACATATATAATAATTCTTCCAGGTTTTGGAAAACACTTTTTTAAAATTAGTTCTTATCAAATAACTCTTTGTTGAAATAGTGTTTCAATTCTCTGAATAGACTTCATTTTTTTTCACTTTTTCCATAATTAAATCTAAACCAGAAGCTGGTACTAAAATCTTCTGAAGGAAATTATAAAGAAATTAAGGGGAAGCATTAGAGAGAGATGAAGCAGGGCATTATATACACCATCAAAGAATCCCCCAGAGGGGTGCCTTGGGTGGTTCAGTCAGTTAAGCCTCTGACATCAGCTCAGCTCATTATCTTGGGGTACATAGATATGACCCCCGCCCCGTCCCCACTCTGTCTGCTTTGGATTCTGTCTCTCCTTCTATCTGTACCCCTGTCCTGCGTAAGCTCTATCTCTCTCTCTGTCTGTCAAAAATAAATAAATGTTGGGGCGCCTGGGTGGCTTAGTCGGTTAAGCGTCCGACTTTCGCTTAGGTCATGATCTCACGGTTCGTGGGTTCGAGCCCCGCGTCGGGCTCTGTGCTGACTGCCAGCTCAGAGCCTGGAGCCTGTTTCAGTCTGTGATTCCCTCTCTCTCTGACCCTCCCCTGCTCACGCTATCTCTCTCTTTCTCTCCTAGAAATAAATAAAACATTAAAAAAAAATAAATAAATAAATAAATAAATAAATAAATGTTAAAAAAGAATTAATCTCCTAGAAGAATATATATTCATAGGTACACAGTAACATTTCTAAGTGAAACCCAGCGTTCACCAAATCTTTACTAAACTCTTGGCTCTTGGCTCATGCATGTAAGGTGGCTCATGCATATAAAAAAAATGTCAGCTCTGAATCTGAGGCTAGGGAGAGATGATTTAAGGTTAGTGAATATGCAAAAAGTATAAAACAGGGGCTCCTGGGTGGCTCAGTTGGTTAAGCGTCCCACTTCAGCTCAGGTCATGATCTCACAGTTCCTGGGTTTGAGCCCCGCATCGGCCTCTGTGCTGACAACCAGCTCTGAGCCTGGAGCTTGCTTCAGATTCTGTGTCTCCCTCTCTCGCTGACCCTCCCTTGCTCATGCTGTCTCTGTCTCTCTCTCAGAAATAAATTAAAAAAAAAATTTAAATAATTTTTTTTAAAAGTATAAAACTGAAAGGGTAATTCAAGTGGGGTAGGGAACAATTGTAAAAATCAATTCCAGCTTTGGTACACATGTTATATCTTCCTTGACTACTTAGCCTATTAGAATGTGCAAACACAAAATGGATTCAAAGAAAATACAAGGACATTGGCAATATATATTTATTGTTTGTGACATTAATGAGCTCCCTCTGCTTTCTCAAAATATTAGAGCAGGCCATGGCACATATACTTCAAACCATCCAGGGGCCTCACCATATTTGCTTCCTCTCATGGGATGACATAAGGGAGGGTAGAGAAATGAATAAACAAAAGTTTTAAAAGCATAGTACACATAATGCTTGCTCAGCAAAAAATCAGCTTATTAAATACTTAGCCCAATATATTTTGTCACTTTTCTGCAGATTATCATTTATGCAATAAATATATCGCACTTTCTATCACTTGCTATTAAAGTTATATTACCTGTATCATCAAATATTGAAAAATATATAATTTAAAATAATTTATTATGTGTTTATTTTATTTTTATGAATTTTGCTTAAGATGCACTCTCTTTTTTCCTCTGCCCCTTTCCCTCAGTCATGCTCTCTCTAAAAATAAAAATAAAATATTTTCATGCTAGTATTTCATGCCACCATCTCTTCTAAATAGTTTTGTACATTTCTATCCACGAAACAGATAATCTAGCTAAAATTGGTATATTCTAATAATAGATTCAATGACTCCTTTAACTGAAAAGCTCAAGCATAAACAGCCTCAGATGTAGCTTGATAAAGGAATCAGTGACTTCCTAAAACATATTTTTTCTCTCTTGGGTCGACAGGTAGACCTGTCTCCATTCTCAAATGTCTCTCCACAAATGATTTTCTGAGAGCTCCAAAAACCTCAGATGCATACCCTTCAAGGGTTGAGTCCAGCAGAAAAGACACAACACGCTTCCCTAAAGAGCTGAAACATCTTACATTTGGTCTTATTGGCTCTGACCTGTCTGAGCTGGGTTATGTGTGCATCCCCTGCTTGTGCTTTTCCTAAAGCATTTAGAGTGAGAGGATAGTTTCTGGAAATAAGTAACAAGATGAGATGTGATCAATGGTGAGGGAGGGGAATAACAAATAAGAAATGTCCACTACAACTCCCATGCCTTGTACCTGTTCCCATGCCCAAGGAAGAATGTGTTAGCATAGTAAGCTTCAGAGTGAGGGTATGCAGAGCAGTTTACAGAATGATTTTGGTATTGGGCTGGGAACCATTATATTCATAGAATTGCTTTTCATAGAAGCAGTTTGTGTGTGTGTGTGTGTGTGTGTGTGTGTGTGTGTGTGTGTGTGTGGTGGGAAGGGTTGCTTACACATTCCAGGGGCCTAAGTATGGGTAAAGCTGCTATGAGGAGAAATTTGTGCCAGAACAAGGAAAAGAAATGATGACTTGGCAGAAAATGTGCATTTCAAGATATACACTTTATTCAAAAATCTTTAATAGTCTCCAAATCTTTGGTAAACTTGCCAAATCTCAAATTCTGAGCAGACATCATTAATTTATTTTGAAGGTTCCTATCAGGTTTGAAACCCAAATTACAAGGACTTGATACCAAGGAGTGTGACTAATCAAAATCCACTTTCCTTTTCTTTTTCTTTTTTTTTTTTTTAAATATTTTTATTTTTACTTTTGAGAGAGAGATAGAGACAGCATGAGCAGGGGAGGATCAGAGAGAGAGGGAGGCACAGAATCTGAAACAGGCTCCAGGCTCTGCGCTAGCTGTCANGGGCTCGAACCCACGAACCGCGAGATCATGACCTAAGCGAAAGTCGGACGCTTAACCGACTGAGCCACCCAGGCGCCCCTCTTTTTTTTTTTTTTTTAACATTTGTTTATTTTTGAGAGAGAGAGAGAATGTGAATGGGGGGGTTGCAGAGAAATAAGGGTACAGAGATCCCAAGCAGGCTCCGAGCTGACAGCAGAGAGCCCAAGGTGTGGCTCGAATTTAGGAACCATGAAATCACGACCTGAGTAAGCTGAATTCAGATGCTCAACCAACTGAACGACCCAAGCATCCCTCAAAACCCACTATCTGAGTGAAACCCGAGCACATAAGCAAGTTGAATTCAGATATTACAGGGACAAGTTTTGATTAAATGACGTTGTGGGTTCAGTGATTTGACCCAAGATCACTATAGTGTTGAGGATAGTATTGTTTGAGGGTACTTTTCTCAGTTCAGTAGAATATAGGGGACCACTAAACACTCAATATTGTGTGTCCAAAGTTACCATGATGATGAGAATTTCAGTTTTAAAGAGAAACTTGACAGAGTGCCTGGGTGGCTCAGTTGGTTAAGCGTCAGGCTTTGGCTCAGGTCATGATCTCACCGTTTGTGAGTTCAAGCCTGGCCTCAGACTCTGTGGTGGCAGCTCAGAGCCTGGAGCCTGCCTCAGGTCGTGTGTCTCCTACTCTCTCTGCTCCTTCTCCACTCATGCTCACGCGTGCTCTCTCTCTCTCTCTCTCTCTCTCAAAAATAAATAAACTTGAAATAATTTTTTAAATGAATAAAGAGAAACTTGGCAATGAATCCCATGCTTTCCAATTGCAATCCGTGTGACCTTCCACACATTATTTAACCTACCCAATCTCAGTTTCCCAAATGGTCAAGTTTGTCCTTTGACCTTTGCCACTGCACCTGTGGCCCCAATCATGATGGTTCCTTCCAAAATATTTCTCACTTTCTTTCCTACAGATAGCTTTCAACTTGGAAAGCAGAAACTTAAATAAATATTTATTTATTTGCTTCATCAACTAGCATTTAAGACACCATCACTAGTTATGGATCATTTTTTGTTTATAAATAAAAATAGCAAAAAAGATTCTTCTACTCACATTATTTATTTTTCAACCACAATCAAGATCATAAACTTAATAGAGAAATAAACAAGATCCTCTACCCTCAAATGAATTTCTTAAATTGATATCTAAGCAATCAGAGATGGACAAAGATAGGAAAGAATGAATTTATATTTTAGTGTCCATAATTCATAAGTAGTATCACTTTTGTAGAATTTCTAACATCCTTTGCTTTTTAATTTAGTGAAATATACTTTCTATTGCTGAATGGAAGCTTCAAATGTATATTTGGTCCAATCAGTTACTGGTCTAACATACATCATCCATTGAAATAATGTTTCTCTCAGTAATATTAAAATATTTAATCATATATTCTTAGAATTCCTTATTGCTTTAGGTTTTATTTTTATTGTATTTTAAACATATTTAAAAATAATATAGTATATTTTGTTATTTTTCAATGTAAATTTCATCATTATTTCAGACAATTTTTTCTTAAGAACTTTGTACTTTGTACAGCATAGGGAATATAGTCAATAATACTATAATAATTTGTGTAGTGATAGATGTTAACTATACTTATCATGGCTAGCACTTCACAATGTATATAATTGTTGAATCACTATATGATACACCTGACACTAATATAACATTCATGTCAACTATACTGCAATAAAAATTATATGTTTCATAATGAATACTTTTTCAGAGGAAAATATAACTTAGTTCAACAGGATAATTTACATGCAGCTTATTAGGCATTCTCTATTGCATAATACAAGGTATAATAAATTTTAGTTGCTTTTCTTTCTCAGAAAACTGACCTCATAATCCCAAATTCATGTATCAGGTGGAAAATAGATACTCGTCAAATGTAGTCCATACAATAGACAGATCAAATTTGGCTTCATATTGTGGCAGATAGGACAAATGCAAAACTACTGTCATAACAACTGAGTATGTTAGCAACTTTACATTAGATAAGCATGAGAAAGATAATTTATTTTTCACTATAGAACAGCCCCCAACTCCTTTGAAACCCTTAAAACTTGTTTCTAAGGAAGTACTTTTGTAAAAAATGTCTATTTTTTAATGTTTATTTATTTGATGTGTGTGTGTGTGTGTGTGTGAGAGAGAGAGAGAGAGAGAGAGAGAGAGAGAGCAAGCGAGCACCAGTAGGGGAGGGCGGAGAGAGAGAGAGATACAGAATCTAGTAAGCTACAGACTCTGAGCTGTCAGCATGGAGTGAGATCATGACCTGAGCCAAAACCCAACCAACCGAGTCTCCCAGGAGCCCCTAAGATACCCATTTTCAAAAACTGATCTCTAACTCTGTCCGTTTGAAACTAAAAGCAGATTAGCCTAAGCTTTTGATCAGAATGTAATGACTTATTAGATAATAGAGTTTTTCTCAAATGTTAAAATATTGACATTTAGCAGTTTTAGTTTAGAAGCACTTCCATAAACGTCATTCACTCATTCATTCAACTAATATTATTTCAAGTAGAGTCTAATACATGCAAGGCAAAGTTAAAGATGCTAAATAAAAAGTTGGTAAGTCTTGGGGCGCCTGGGTGGCTTAGTCGGTTGAGCGTCCGACTTTCGCTTAGGTCATGATCTCGCGGTTCGTGGGTTCGAGCCCCACGTCGGGCTCTGTGCTGATTGCCAGCTCAGAGCCTGGAGCCGGTTTCAGAGTCTGTGACTCCCTCTCTCTCTGACCCTCCCCTGCTCACGCTGTCTCTCTCTCTCTCTCTCCTAGAAATAAATAAAAACATTTAAAAAAAAAGTTGGTAAGTCTTGGCTCATTCTTTAAGGAAAGACAACCTTTGGGGAGGTGGTATAGGAAGAGACACAATAGACAGCAGGAAGTTTTATAATGCACTGCAGTAAGGGCAATGGACGATTAGCACACATATTAAACTCAGTTCACAAACTCAATGTTGAGACATTAGAATCCCATCTTTTCATACTGCAGTTTATTCCTACTATGTTTGGGAGAATCTTTTTTTAATGTTTATTTTTTGAGAGACAGTGAGACAGAGAGAGAGAATGAGTGGGGAAGAAGGAGAGAGAGAGGGAGACATAGAATGTGAAGCAGGCTCCAGGATCTAGCTGTCAGCACAGAGCCAGACCCAGGACCTGAACTCAGGAACCGTGAGATCATAACCTGAGCAGAGGATGGACACTTAACTGACTGAGCACTCAGGAATCCCTGTTTGGGTGAATCTTTAAATCATCTTTTCAGAATGCCACAAACCCACAAAACAAAATTATGCCATCATTCCAGGACAGTATATTTCCATGGCAACAATGTGAGGCATGGTAAATTATCCTCCTCCTATTCAGTGACAGCACTCTAGCTTGCACTGCACACTAGTCTCTCTGCATCATCAGTACTTGGGGCAGAGGCATTTTTGAGGGACTGAAGATCATATAAATATTAATCATAAAACTGTAAATCTTCTCAAAGAAAACACAGGAAAAAATTTATAACCTTAAGTTAGGCAAAGACTTTGGGGATATGGCTATAAAATCTAACTCCTAAAAGAAAAAAAAAATGACACATTGTACTTTTAAATATTCAGTTATTTTGCTATGTGAAAGACGTCATTAAGAGAATGCAATCAAAAGCCACACAAAAGGATATATGTTATAAATCACATTTCTGAGAAAAGACTTGTAAGTACATTCAAACTCCACAATAAGAGGAGATAATAAACTGGGTAAAAGATCTAAACAAACACATTGCCATATGAAATATCTGGATGACAAAGAAATGTAAGAAAAAATGTTCATAATAACGTAAATAATCCTTAGAAAAGTATAAATTAAAATTGAAGTAGATACAACTACACAGATGTTAAAATACCTAAAACCAAAGATTGTCAATGCATTTTGCTAAATAAAAGAAGCCTTAGAATTATGGAATTAATAAGTCATAGGAATAAAAGGTACAGTATATGGAATATAGTCAATGGCATTGTAATAGTGATGTGGGGAGACTGATGGTAACTACATTTTTTGGTGAGCACTGCATAATGTATAAACTTGTTGGATCACTCTATTTTTCACCTGAAACTAATATAATGTTGGATGTCAACTATACTCAAATAAAAATAATAATAAATAAACTAAACATAAAAGGCAACATATCATATAGTTCTATTTATAAGCCATTTTGGAAAAGACAAAACTATAGGGATGAAAAAGAAATTCTTGGTTTCCAGAAATTGGTCATGGAAGGAAATGTTGGTCACAAAAAAAAAGAGACATGAAGGAATTGCTGAGGTAATAGAACTGTTTTGTATCATGATTGTTTGGTAAATTTAAGACTCTGCATATGGAAAAATTTACAGAATTTTAGACCACGTAAATAGAATTTTACTGTATATAAATTTTAAAAAATAATCATGCAGATTATTGTAGAAAGCTGAAATGAAATACTAAAATATAACAACTATTTTATAATTTTGCAATTATAACTACACTGAAAGAGAGGATGTAACCCAAGTTACACTGGAAAACATTATTTTGAATACATAATATAACACAAAAGACAAAGACGACTATACAAAAGCTTGTCTTCTGAGAGCGTGTGGATTAATAGCTTTCCAGATACTGGTTTCTAAATGACTTTCTCAAATAAAATGAGCAATGACTCCTTGCAGATGCAATGAATTCTAGGGTTCAGAGAGGAAGAGTTCACCAAAATCTTGGAGAATATGTGATGCCTAAATAAGGAAGTGCAAATAGCCAGTCAGAATAAAATCCAATAGACAAATGTGAAACAATTTATCACAAACAACAAAATCATGATAGCATTAGTTTATACCTCATAGAATAAAATGGTCATGAACCCATAATGACATAAATAAGTAATAAAATGTGAGTTTATTAAATATGGAGTGAATGAGGATGATAAAATTTATCTTAAAACATCCACATTAATAACTGTTACAGGCAAGATCCGCTCACCAACAAATTTTAGTTGTCAAAATCTTAAGGAAAAAAAAGAATTTCTGCATGTTCACAAATTATCTCCCCCTCCTCCATCCCTCCCTCCTCTCTCTCTCTTTCATATATATATTTCATATACATGTATTTCATATATATACATATACATATGAAAATAGTAACTGTAGAGTGAAAAAACCTGAAAGACCACCTTAGCCGATGATTAAGGTTAACATGAATAGAAACAGGACATCATGATGTCATATAACCTCAATTTAAATGCACTGACAGGGCACATCACTTGTGTGGAGTACTTGCTAAAAATGCAAAAGCAAATCTACATGAGAAAACAGGCAAATCCAAATAGAAGGACATTCTACAAAATAACTGACATGTACACTTGAAAAGTGTCAAGGTCATGAAAGATGGATACTGAGGAACTGTCAAAGATTAGAGGATACTAAGAAAGCATGACAACTAAATGCAATGTAAAATCTTAGATTAGATCCAGGAAAAGAAAAAGTATGTTAATAGAAAAATTTAAAAATCCAAGTGAGGTTTGTAGGTTAGTTACTAGAATTGTACCAGGGTTCATTTCTTAGTTTTCATAATTGCATGATGGCTACAGAAGATATTAACATTAGGGGACACTGGGTTAGAAAGCAAATGTAGCATTATTACGAATATTAACAATTGAATTTAGGAGGCAATTATTTGAATGTATGGTATATATACATATATAATCATCAATATATCAATTATATATAAATATATTTATAAATACATAAATATATATAAAGTAATATCTGTATCAGGGAAGATGGAAAAGAAGAATAGATTTATTAAATATTTGGAAAGCCAAAACTATGAGGAGGGATTGATCTATGTGATGATATACAGTGAGGGGTGGGTAATATTAAAATTTATTTTCTGATTTCATGCTTCAGCAATTATATGTTGATGATATTAGCAATTATAGATGAAAAAGCTTTAGCTACATATTAAGAAAAGAAAATGAAGTTTATACCAGAGATGTTATATTCAAGGTACTGTGGGACATGTAAATATACTAGAAAAATTTGGAAGTTCAGGTCTAAACAATAGTACCGTAAGAGTAATATATAAAGAAAGGTAAGAGTGATTTTACCATCCTCAAACAACTAGAAAGCATTGAAACCATTCTCCTTTCCTCTAGGTTTGTGATGGTCATTAAAAGATTTAACCTATAGAATAAAGTACTATACAAAAATGTAAGTAAATAATAGTATATTCTTCACTGATAAGCTGTTCAACTAGAATCAGTGGAATCCGCATGGAATCTGTCCAAAATATAGGCAATAAGATCTGTAGAGCAAAGTGTAGGAATATTATAGTCATGTTAGACCTAAAGAACAAATAATACATGATTGAAAACAAAACTGTAATGAAATGATAATAATTGAGAATATAAAGTTTACATAAAAGTAAAAAAAACTTTTTTAGGGGACAAAGTACATTTATTACCAAATAGGAATGAAAGCCTTACACAACCTGTTGTCATGAACTTGAGGTAGTTCTCTCTGTTGTGAGGAGGCACCAGTGGTTTCTTGTATGAATGGTTCATTCCAGGCAAATAGAGCAACATTCTGCTGCAGGATTAGCCACCCCAACATGGGCCCCGGTGAAGTGGAGGCCTGGACCCCGTGGACCAGGAAACATGTGCTCCTCATAAGAACTGAGAGTATCTCCACTATGGTCAGGAACAAGGCAAGGATTTCCACTTTCACCACTGTTATTTAACCAAATACTGGAATTCCTAACCACAGCAATCATGCAATAAAAAGAAATAAAGGGAATCGAAATAAAAAACAAACAGGATGAAGTAAAACCCATATATTTGCTGATGATATGATCCCTATATTAAAAACCTGAAAGATTCCACCAAAAAATGACTAGAACTGATTCAATTCAATAAAGTTGCAGGACACAATATCAATGTAGAGAAATCTGTTGCATTTGGAAAAATATTCCATGTTCATGGACTGGAAGAACAAATATTGTTAAAATACATATATTATCCAAAGCAATCTATATATTTAATATATTTCCTATCAAAATACCAACAGCATTTTTCACAGAACTAGAAAAAAGATTCCTGAGGTTTGTATGGATCCACAAAAGATCCTGAATAGCCAAAGCAACCTTGAAAAAGATAAGCAAAACTGGAGGCGTCACAATTCTAGACATCAAATTATACTATAAGGCCATAGTGATCAAAACAGTATGGTACTGGCACAGATCAATGGAAGAGAATAGAAAACCCAGAAACGAGCCCACAACTACACCACCAGTTAATCTTTGACAAATCAGGAAAGAATACACAATGGGAGACAAGTCTCTTCGACAAATGTGTAGGGAAAACTGTATAGCAACATGCAAAAGAATGAAACTGGACCACTTTCTTATACCACTCACAAAAAAATAAATTCAAAATGGATTAAAGACCTAAATGTGAGACAGGAAACTGTTAAAATCCTAGAAAAGAACACAGGCAGTAACCTCTTTGACACTGGCCTTAGAAACTTCTTACTAGATATATCTCCCGAGGCAAGGGAAACAAAAGTAAAAACAAAGTACTGGGACTTCTTTCATTGATCTGTGTGTCTATTTTGTGCTGATACCATACTGTTTTGATCACTACAGCTTTGTAATATAACTTTAAGTCTGGAATTGTGATGCCTACAGTTTTGCTTCTTTTTCAAGGTTGCTTTGGCTATTCATCAAGTACTGATACATACTATAATATGAATGAACCTTGAAAGCAGTATCCTAAGTGAAAGAAGCCACTCATGAGGACCGCATATTGTATGATTCCATTTATATCAAGTATCCAGGATAGGCAGATTCATGAGGACAGAAAGTAGATTAGTGGTTGCCTAGGGCTGGGGACAGGTGCACTGGGGTTGACAGGAAAAGTATCCAGGATTTTTTTTTTGAAGGTAATGGAACTGTTCTAAAGTTGATTATGATGATGAGGACACTACTGTATGAAGATATTAAAAGCATTGAAGTATATGCTTTAAATGGTTGAAATGTTTGGCATATGAATTACATACTCTTACAACTTTTTAAAAATAATATTCAAGTGCTAAGACTGACAAATGATAGCCTCACTGCAGGACAGTGGGGAATGTGTCTCCCAAGTTAAGGGTACTACTGTCATTCTGTTCAAGCCTAATTTTGTCAAATAGGAATAGGGTCAAAAGTGGTCAATTTTTCCAAGTTTGCTTAAAAGAAAAAAAATCTCTGAAAATCTTACTATTAATGTAAATTATCTCAATGTGAAATATTGCAAACTAATTCCACACTGGCCAAACAGCACATTTGAAGTCAAGTCTCATCACACAAGTTGCCATTTTGTAACATTCTATCATTTCTGTTATACTAATGTCTTTCACAATGTTTTTATTACAGGACAATGTAACCTCAATGTTAATTTATTCATGCTACCAGTAATTTAGGTATCTATTGTCATATTAATCATAGATATTTATGGAAACTTCCTGGCCTGAATATTAACTCTTGTACACCAATTCTATTGGTTAGATATTATCATCCCCATTTTACAGATGAGAAATGTGTGCTCCAAAGAGTTAAATTACTTGGCTGAAGTCTCACAGTTATGATCCTGAACCGGAATTTAAAAGCAGGCATCTGATGCCAAAATTCTTCACAATTCTGCTATCCTTTATGTGTCTTCTTGGGCACATGGTCTCTGCCTTCAAGTCCCTTGGTATCTAATAGGGAGAAGACATGACAATTCCAGGACAATGTGATAAGTGCACTAAAGACATACAACAATAGGATATAAAGGAAAGCATTTTAACTTATGGGTAACCATTTAGCTGATGCTTTTGATGTATAAAGTGATTTTGCCAGAACGAAAAAGAGGAATAAGTTATTTGAACTAGAGAATGCTTAGAATGTACAAAACACAAGATTGAAGAGTCAGGAAGTTACTCCAGAATCATAAATACCATGATGTAACATAGAAAACAAGGGGAATTCACTTGGAAATCTGATGAGTGATAGATGGAGACAAATGACGAAAGAAGTAATTAAATGTTCTAAGGGGTGAGGAGCCTTTGAAGCTTTGTGTTTTACAAGAAACATGATGGCATTTAGAGTAGAGGCCTATTTGAAAAGAAAGAAGTAAGATAATCATTTATAAAAATGATTACAACAGTATTTAAGGAATGATAAACATTGATAGAGTAGCAACAGCTTGGCTTTGTTTATCAGTGTGTGCTTAACTGGTTAATGATGTGATTGTGTGTGTGTGTGTGTGTGTGTGTGTGTGTGTTTGTATGTACATGTGTAGTGTTTCCTCGATCATTTAAGATCTTAAAATAGTATTTGAGCATATCAAATGTTAGCTATTTAGGCTGCATTTATAACACATGTAATCTCTATATTAAATTCGAAAAGGCTTAATAAGTTTTTTCATAAAGCAATTGTAAGAAAGTGGACAAAAAATTTTGATTTCAGGTACTGTAGCAAACACAATAATTACTAACATAGATAAGAATATAGCAATGTCATTCTAACTTAAGTTTCATATGTGTCTTGAGAAGAAAAACTTCCCCCTTACCACTGGAAAGACTTCAGATTACAAGGTTAAGTTTTGTGAAATGTATAAAACCTTATGAAGGCAAACCAGGATGAATATGTAGAAATACAATTTAAAGTATACTCATTGGAAGCTTGATTCATAACCTGCTACACGGTTTCATATTCCTCCATTTAGAATATGTATTACTGAGAATAGAACACCTAGCATATAAAATTTTGGTGGACAATACATTTCTAAAACATCTGCCACATTTTAATTAAATGCCCTTCTTTGTAAATTTTTAAGATTCCATTATGGGCTGACATGGAACAAAAATGCAGGGGTTTTTTTTTCTTTGAAAAAGGAAAACAGTGCCACCTAATGTTAACTATCACTAGTAATACATGTTGAAGTTTACATAATCCTGCAGGAAAAAAAATTAACTTTCAAAATAGTTTCTTAAAATAATTTTATGATTAATTAAATGACAATTTGAGATTTGTATAAAAGGAAAATAAAACCTATATTTGATGCTATGCTTTGTAAAATATAAAATACATTCTCTGACATTTTCCTCAAGCCTCTCATTTAACTTTTAACTGACTTGAATTGCTACATAAAGTATTCCATGGGGGGGCATATTTGTGGGGAGTTCCCTTACATTCTGTTTGCGCTGACACAGAAGTAGTTAATAAATATTTACTGGTTTAGGTTCTCCTACATAATATGGCTGTGATAAAAAAGATTTAAATTCTAAATATAGATAAAAGAAAAAAATGACAGGAAAGAGGGAATACATATTTAGCAGTGTATTTTAAAGTTACAAAGATAATGCATAATCATTACAGAAATTGAAAAAAAATCCAAAAAGTAGAAGGAAAAAGAAATGGTTTCATTAGCCACAAATAATCTTTTTTTTTTTCAATCTAGACTATTTCCTTAGCAAGTTGTTTAGTGTTTTCTCATGAGCATAAATTATTTAGGGACGCCTATGTGGCACAGTTGGTTAAGCACTGAACTCTTGGTTTGTGCCCCCATCATGATCTCACAGTTTTGTGAGTTCGAGCCCGGTATCTGGCTTTGTGCTGACTGGGGAGCCTGCTTGGGATTCTGCCTCTCCCTCTCTCTCTGCCCCTCCTCCACTCATACTGTCTCTGTCTCTCTCAAAATAAATAAAATAAACAAAAATGTGATTTAAAAATTATTTAAAACCTTTTGAATCAATTTGAGCTTTAAATCTTAGATCTTATTTTTAAATTTACAAACCTCAATTTAGTGTTTCCATCATATTTATTCAAATGGAATAGTGTCACTTACTTAACCAATTTACTATTTAGAGGTATTAGGATGGACCGTATTTTAATACATTATAAAATTTAAGTAATGTTATGGTGTGTATCTTTGCCACATATTCTTTCAACAATATATTTTAAGACTATATTTTTATACCATAAGGAGTTAATTCGTGCTCGCTTCGGCAGCACATATACTAAAAATAGGAGTTAATTCATGTAACTTCATAATGTTGTTGATGTTCTGAATTTTCCCACCTATAACTTTTAATTCCATGTGATTTTTTAAAAAGTTAGAAAAATATCAGTAAAAAGCATCTTTATTTTAATATTAAGAAATCCAAAATCCCAAAATTATCATTTTGAGTCTAAATTAAAACCCTAATCTTTATGTATTAACTTAATACTATCCTGCTATGTATTAAAATATAAAGAAAATTACACTTCTGTTTTTATTTATGCCCATGTGACTGAACATTATTCTTTAACTTTTCATAAAAATTAATTTTATGGTCTCCATTTAAATGTAGTTTAACTCCCTGTTATTTCTCTAACATAGTAGAATAGACTTAAGTTAGCACATGAGAAACACAAATTCCTACTAATGTTGAATTGGGTAGATATGTTAATATTCCTAAGGCCGTCTTTTTCCTATGGAATTGATAAAATAGTATTTACTGAAGTATAATGTAGATACAGCAGCTTGCCGTGACCATAATTACACAGCTCGATGAATTTTCACATAGTGAATATGCACATTTAACCAGAAGCCAGTTCAAACAGAACATGTTAGCTCTCCAGAGTTCCCTTTCATCTCCCATGTTTATACTTTTCTTCCACTACACCACCCTCCACACCCAAATGAAGGTAACCACTCTTCTGAGTTTTAACACCACAGATGGTCAATTTACAAGTGGAATTCTGTAATTTGTATATTTATGTGGTGGATTTCTACTACTCAAAAGTATGCGCCTGGGTGGCTCAGTCATTTAAGCGTCCAGCTTCGGCTCAAGTCATGATCTCATGGTTTGTGGTTCGAGCCCCGCGTCAGGCTCTGTGCTGACAGCCAGCTCAGAGCCTGGAGCCTGTTTGATTCTGTGTCTCCCTCTCTCTCTGACCCTCCCCTGCGCACGCTTGTGCTCTCTCTCTCTCTTTCTCTCTGAAATAAATAAAACATTAACTTTAAAAAAAAACATGTAAGCTTCGTCCATATAGATGCAAGCAGTTACAATATGTTCATTATCATTAGTCTGTAACAGTCCATTGTTAAAATACACCAGAAGTTACTTATATATGCCATAGGCAAAGAAACTGTGCTCCACAGGCCAAATCTGGCCCATCTCTTTGTGTGTCCCTGGGACACACAGACACATCCATTTGTGTATTTTCTGTGGTTACTTTACACTATAGAGAAGAGGAAAAGTTGTGACAGAGATCACATGTCCTGCTTATGGTACTAAATAATTTACTCTCTGGCCTCCTGTAAGAAAAAAAAAATGCTGATCTATGCTACATATGATGAGCATTTATTTTGTTTCCAGCTTGGAGCTTTTAAGAGCAGTGCTGTTATGAGCAGTATTGAAAATGTGTTTTGGTAAATATATAAACGCATTTCTACACAGTTTATATCAAGAACTAGAATCCAAGTTCAGTGGGTCTAAATATGGTTACTGTCAGATGATATTGCTAAAGAGTTTTTGTGTTTTTTTTAATAAATTTACCAGCTTACATAAGTATTCCAATTAATCCACACCTGCTTCTGGGCTGACTTGGCATATCTTCATTTTATCCAGTTTGTTGGGTGTGGAGTGGTGTCTCATTGTGATTTGGTATCTGTTTCCCTACTAATTAAGTTGGCCATCTTTTAATATGTTTAGTGGCCATTTGGTTATCTTCCTTCATGAAGTGCCTGTTCAAGTAAGTCCTTTTTCTCTTTCCTTATTGGGCTCCCTTCTCTCTCTGTTACAGAAATCTATAAATATATAATGGATGTGAGTCATTTGTAGATATGTTTATTGCAAAATATTTTTTCCTATACTGTGTTTTGCCTTTTCACTTTCTAAATTATGTCTTTAAAAAGTGAAACTGTGAACTTTAATGTGGTGTAATCTATTCATTTTTTCTTAAATATTTGGAAGTGTTGTCGTTCCTCTTAAGAAACTGAACACTACAAATTCATGAGATGATTTTCCTATGTTGTCTTTTAAAAGATTTACTATGTTATCTACACATGTAGATCTTCAATTTACCTAAAGTTAATTTCACTGTGTAAGGTGAGATCATGTTTTTTTCTTTTGTTTTCAGTATAAATATGCAATTTATCCAACATCATTTATTGAAAATATAATTCTTTCCATCCTGCCCAGCAACATCATCTTTACCATATTAGATTTTAATGTCTTTTTCTCCACATGTTAATGTTCCATATTTTTTGAAATATCTATTATATTCCATCACTTTTAGTATTGTAGCCTCCTAAGTCTCAATATCTGGTAAGGCAAGTAATACTACATAACTCCTTAAAATTAATTTCATTTTTCATAAATATAGTAATGTTCACCAAATAGTCTATGTATTAGTTAGGCAAAGCCATGTGATTAGCCTAATGGAACAGGTTATAAGCAGAAGTGTCACTTCCAGGCTAAAGCGTTAATGAGAACAAGTGTTTCCTTTTACTTAATACTAGGTTTCTGTGTGGTTATTAATGTTATACCTGAATTATTTATTCCAAAACAAGGCAATGGATCATGGAATGATGTTTGTCCCAGATGGTTACTGATTGCTTTGTCATCCACAAAATGAATCTCCAGTTAAATAGAGGTCTTCTCAGCCAATATGGCAAAGCACAAATGAATAAAAGAACTCTTCTCTCAGGGGAAAAAAAAAAAGAATGAAATAAACAGGTCCATGCAGCTCCATGTAATGTAGCTTACTTCACATTTCTCAAGAAAAAACACAATCTCAAGAATCAGTTTGAGCCAAGTCATAACTTAATAAGAACAATTCCACTGTTGCTATGGAAACCAACATAGTAGCCATCACGGTTTTGTGCTCTCCTCTCTCCCCTTCTAAGCCCCCAGAGCTTTTGGGCACAGAATCATAAAGTAATTTCAGCCACCCAGGTTATAAAATCTGATGAGAAGTGATGGGGACACTGAGTTGGCTTGACCACTGATCCACACCTCACACCGGGACAATATAGCAAGTGCAGCCACTGAAATTCATAGACCAGGAGAGAACAGGCTTTCTCAGGATGAGCCATAAAAGGAAGCACCTGTAGTAGGAACCCAACATATGTTAAACCAAAATTACTGGCAAAGCGAACTCATTCAATTACCTTCTTTCAAACCAACTATGTATTACATTTAAAGGGGAAAAATTTCCAAATATTTTAAAATAAGTAGTTCATTGACAAAAGCTTATTATACAACTTATATGGATTAGTATTCAATAATGTTTTGTTTCCTGTATTTAAGAGAGAAAAGGTAAAAACACAAAGATATCTCTGTATATGTAAGAAGATGAAGCTGGACTTCAGAAAATTAATTCATCTCACACAGGGAGGAAAGGAAAAAGATTTTTAAAAATATTTTAATAATTGCTGCATTATACAGTTTTTCACATGTATACACACATATGCATGTATGTTCCTCTATTGACCTTTTGCTAGAAATAACACATGTAAAACACGTTAACCCCTTAGTCACCAGATAAATAAACTTTTTGGATTCAGGTGCCTTTTTTAGGACCTATTTGACTGGATTCATTATAACTAAGAATCACCTATTTATGTCCTAATTTATAGAATGGCATAATTTGTATATTTATTTATTTTATTTATTATATGCTAGTATATATTTATTTATAGTATTATATATTTATATGTATATTATATATATTGTACATAGAGATATATTTCCCATATAACTCCAGAAATATGTAAACACATTTCCCAACTTTTTCTTCTAGGATTCCTATACTGTAATAACATGTACAAGCACATGTCAGTATAAGACAGAAAATTAGGTAAGAGAGCTTAAGTAACACTTTAGATCATCTTATCATATATGCATTAATGATAGAATCGATTATGCATTTGGACACCATCAAAGCCATGCTGTAGTTAAGCATGTTTTAAGAGAAGCATGGAAAGCTTCCAGGTTAGAGCGTCCATACCCCAGATTCTCAGATTGCATAACTGTATCAATCCAATTCAATTTATCTAACATCTATTGTGTGCTAAAAAACATAAAAAAGCCTTTAAACATTACTACAGAGTATTAGGTAGAAGGAAATAAATCTTATCTTGGAATACTTTTTTTTATGCTTGTTTATTTATTTTGAGAGACAGAGAGCATGTGTGTGAGTGGAGAAGAGGCTGAGAGAAATGGAGAGAGAATATCCCAAGCAGGTTCCCTGCTGCCATCGCAGAGCCCAAGGCTGGGCTCCATCTCACAAGCCATGAGACCATGACCTGGGCAAAATCAAGAGTTGACGCCTAACTGACTGAGCCACCCCGGAATCCCAGGAAATGCTTTTTTAATGAGGATTTAGGGCCCCTGGGTGGCTCAGTCGGTTAAGTGTCCGACTTTGGCTCAGGTCATGATCTCAAGGTTTGTGAATTTGAGCCCTGTGTGGGGCTCTGTCCTGACAGCTTGGAGCCTGGAGCCTGCTTCACATCCTGTGTCTCCCTGTCTCTCTGTCCCTTCCCCATTCTCACTCTCTCTGTCTCGAAAATAAATAAACAGTAAAAAAAATTTTTAAGAGAATTCAAGTGTTACTGTGGCATCAGAGATGGCTTCAGAGTTGTAGTTTTTTCAGGGTGCTTGAAGTATAGACCAGAGTTTGATAATAGAGAATGGTAGAGGAAATTTTCAGATAAGGGAACATCATGAACAATAACAGACTATAGGAGATACAAAAAGATGTTATTTAAGTGAAGCTCAAAAAAAGACTTTCCCCACTCGAAATTATTATATATCAGAGGCATGCAGTGTCTCTGATCTCATCATTGTAAATTTTAGTAACTTAGAGATACTTTCCATACTTTTGTTGGAAGAAAATTAATTTTGGTTCCAGAGTTAAATGACCCAAATTTCACTACTAAATTACATTACTGATTCATTTCTGCTTCATAACATTTACATTTCTTTTCTGCTACCTAACTTGACAATATTTTAAAGATATTTTGTAAATTCAAAACTTGATTTTCAATCTCAGGTCATTTCAAAATCTTTTGCAATCTTCCTTTTATTTCCCTTTTCATTTGAAGTGGCTCTGCATTTGGTCTGTACTTGAATAATAAAATATTGCAATGATATTTCATTACATTCAAAATGAGAAAGCTAAATATTTTAAATATCAAACTTTATAGGTGAATTATCAACTTATTTACAATGTATTTTATAGTTGTAAAATTTAAGACTAGGTTACATTTGTGATTATAATTATTCAGTATATAATTAATGTAGGTAGAGAGATATGGTTTGTCATATTTTCATAAGGAAAATTTCAAGGATATTAAAACATTAAAATCATAGATGTTAATGTATTAATGTGCTTACTTTATATACTTTATTATTATTCATTGTAATTCTAGAATTTGTGATTTCTTGATAAAACCTTGACTGATTCTTTTTTCTGGAATAAACAACTAAACAAGTCTTTGATTTGAAATCCCAAGCCTTCTATAATTAAGTCTCCAAAAACTTTCCAAGATATACCTTAATTTTACTTGTATGAGTTCTCTGACTCTTTTGAAAAGGTCTACAGGTTTACTAATCATCTTACCTCTATGAATTTACTAGGAAAATGTCACTAATTAATTATCTGCTCCTAAACAACTAGTCTTTCATGGATTATAAAATCCAACAGAAGTGACATTTGGTTCTTTGACATCCAAGACCAACACCTATTCTGATCCAAAACCTTCTGT
This sequence comes from Hyaena hyaena, assembly GCF_003009895.1. Taxonomy (NCBI): domain Eukaryota; kingdom Metazoa; phylum Chordata; class Mammalia; order Carnivora; family Hyaenidae; genus Hyaena; species Hyaena hyaena. The sequence goes on along the minus strand of NW_024082573.1, from coordinate 111,614 downwards.
GATTTCTATTTCTTTTTAGCAACAAGTACCATTCTCATGCTAAGTACATTCCTGTTCGAATGACTATATTGCCAGGGCTGGAATATAAGTCAGTCTATAAACTATGCAGAATCTTAGCACATTCATTTTATTTTCATCCTCTTCTCATATTCCTATCCAACATGCCTTGGCAGTAATGTTAAAAAGCTCTCAGGGGCGCCTGAGTGGTTCAGTCTGTTAAGCGTCCTACTTCAGCTTAGGTCATAATCTCATGGTCATGGGTTCAAGCCCCGTGTCAGGCTGTGACAAGTGTTGATGTTATTTTACCATTCTTATTTAAACATACAATAAAATACATGTTTCTACATTAGAGTTCTTATACTAAATAATCTGTTTCATTTTATATTTATTTTATTTATTTTTGCATATTAATATTCATGCTTAATATTATATGTTTCTAAAATAGAATGTCTCTTATGTTTGACATCATAATGAACTTATTGCTGTCCCAATAAATATTCTTAATTTCAGGAAAAGAGCTAATAATACCTTGCAATATCTTCAAGGATTAAATTAACTTATTTAACATGTCAGTGATAACTAATATCTACAAAAGTACCCTAAAAGTTGTGTCAAGTATACACACTTCCTGCCATTAAGAAGTTTACAGTATAATTTTTTTTTAATTTTTATGTTTATTTTTGAGAGAGAGAGAGTGTGTGAGCAGAGGAGGAGTGGAGAGTGAGGGAGAAACAGAATCTGCAGCAGGCTCCAGGCTCTGAGCTGTCAGCACAGAGCCCAATGTGGGAATTGAACTCATGAACAGTGAGATCATGACCTGAACTGAAGTTGGACACTTAATCAACTGAGCCACCCAGGTGCCCTTACAGTGTAATTATTCTTAACATCAAAGCAACAAAAGAAAGAAATATTTTTTGCAAGTACTCAAATTCTTGTTCCATAATGGAAGTTCATAAAGTTTTTGGGATAAGTAAATGAAAACAATAATCTTAGGGGTTGAATTTCCTCATCATGTTTCTGACATGGAAGAAATTAACAACATCTAATTTCAAAGAATATTAACAAGATATATCTGCCAGAACCAATTTCATTCCAAATCCCTATACTGTACCAGGAAATAAATAAATGAAGACTCTTGAAAATGTGTTTTTCTTTATTAAAAATCCCCCCATGACAGTGTAGTACAATAAATATCACAAAATACACAAATGTCACAAGGCTTGATTAGTTGCCAAATTATGTTACCAACAGTTAGTGTTAACAGAATCTGAAATTTGGCGTGTTGTGTTTATGAAGGATATGCTCATATGCATATCTGTTAATTCTCTTTTGTGCATTTTATCTCACATCAAAAACATATTATCAGTAAGATGGCATTGTGTGAAAACGGAACAAATTGCACACATTACCATTTCAGAATACGGCTGCGTGCATTTTCAATCTGTTCAGGCCAATCCTCCGATTCATTTTAAAGATGAAAGTTTGTCTATGTAAATCAAATAATTATAGCATTTGTATGTTAAGAATAAGACCACAGTCAATAAAAATGTTTATAAGAGTTTACAATAATCCATAAAGAGGATGGCAATATAATGTTTACTGAAAAATGCATAGCTTAAATCTATATTTTTTACTTATTGCAAATATTTTGTATATAAATTAATATAAGTATAAAAGAAGTAGGTATGTATTTATAGATATGCACTTGTATAAAATAGGTAAGGTGACTTCAACTAAGTATATGAAAATAGAATCAATAGTTGAATCTTAATGTTTCTGATAATTAACATAATAACTATCAATGATTACTAAAATATTTAAATACATTTAATTTTCACAGCAGCTCTGCAAAGTCCTGGATGTGCTGCCTGTGCATATATTTGTCATTAGCCTCCCCATCCTCATAGCAGCTACAATTGAGCAGATGTTTTGTAAAACCTCATTCTCTTTTTTTCTTTACAGTGAATTGGACTTTGGATGAGCATGGCCCAAGCTTGGGTCATCCAGGGTACCTTTCATTTGTCATCTCCTATAAGAACTAGAAAAAGAAAAAATGAGAGTTTACATGACAAGAAAGATCGAGGTGGGAGATGGTTGATGGTTTTTCCTATATTGTCAGATTCCCTTCAATGTTATTTTTTCTCCTTTCTGAGATCCTACTATATTTCCATATCTGAATTTATAAGACACCCTATTTGTACACCTATAATTAATTTCTGAATGTGCTCTTGTGAAATTGAAATTATTTAAAACAAACAAAATCTTAACTAGTACAATTATTCTAATTATCTAAGGAAACTGAGACTTAGGGAAGTTAAGTACCTTTCCCCAAAGTCATATAACTACTGGAGATCAGAGTTATATTTTGAACTCAGGTCTGATTTCAACATCTATGCTCTTTCCCTTACACCAAGATCAGGGTGAGTGAGGATTTATTGATGACTCATGAGCTTCTAAATTTTTTGAAATTTTTTCTATATTTTCCAAATATTTATAATAACAATGCATTTATGAATAAATGTATAAGACTAATTTATTTTTTAAAAATATGTATATAACTTGTACATTGTAAGGCTCTTATTAAAAATTGAGAACTTGATTATATAATAGATATCGAGAGGTGGGGGTGGGAGTGTTGAATTCTATGGAAAGGGGAAAATGTATTGAAATGATACCAGAGACTAATTTCATCTGTTCTACCTCTTTTTGTTTTATATAATACAGTCAATTGTTGGATATATTCCTTATTTGCTTATGAGTGTATATTATGCAGTTTTGGATATAGTGATATATACAAACATTTATATTTACACATATATGTATTACATATATATTTACAAATATATATTACATATATACACATACACACATAAATACAGATCTGTAATTTACATTACATGTTGAGACTATGTTATTAAGTGCTTGTGAGTGAATAATGAATATGTTTTTCAGGTGGGTTAAAAATTTACATTATAAAATACCCCTCTTTAACTCTATTAATGCTTTTTGCCTAAAAGTCTGATTTAGCAGTATAAATACAGCCACATCAACTTTCTATGTATTAATATTTTTGTTATATATGTATTTTTAAAGTTTTGTATGTTTTTATTATAGATATATTTTTTTATAAAAAGCAATGTCTTGGTTTTTTAAAAGCGGGATAATCTTTGGCTTATAGTTGGAGTCTGTCCAATCCATTTATATTTGTTCTTAGATAAATATACTTCAGATAGATCAAACCCTTTTTGGATCTCTTTATCTTTTTAATGATTCTACCTGTTCTTATTTCTCTCATATTTTACCTATTCTTTGATTATGTTAGTGATTCCCCTAAAGATTTCAAAATAATTCTTAATTAATCAAGGTCTAAATATCAATCAGCTTTTTACACCTACAAAATATACGAGGACCTTAGAAAAATAGAGTTCCCATTATCTGATTATTCCTCATGCATTTCCAACATTCGTTTTTAAGTTTATTTTTTAAAAAAATTTAAGAGGGACAGAGAGAGAGACAGAGAGAGCACAAGTTGGGGAGGGACAGAGAGAGAGGAGAGAGAGAATCTTAAGCAGTCTCTGCACAGTCATCATGGAGCCCAAAGCTGGACACAGACTCATGAAACATGAGATCATCACCTTCTCTGAAGTTTGATGCTTAACGGACTGAGCCACTCTGATGTTATGTGTTTCCAACATTCCAAAGGGAACTTTATCCTTCTTCTGGGAAAAAAATCTTTACTACTTCTTGTTCTGCCATCTGCTGAGTGTGTGTGTGTGTGTGTGTGTGTGTGTGTGTTCAGGTTTCTTAATTTTGTCTGAAAATGCAAAGAGGTTTTTCAACTTTGGAGATGTTTAAGTCAACAGTTTGGTTTAAGCTTTTGTTACTGTTGTTTTAATCTTTGAAACAGGAATTACTAAATAAGGGAAATTGGTCCCAAATATTGGGCTCATCTCTCTGAACATCATGAAAGCTGATTTCTGGCCTGGTGTGTACAGTAAATACAGTGGCATTTCAAGTCATTTAGCAGTTAAAATAATTCTCATGTATTTTTCCTTGAAAATGAATGGATTGCTTGAATGGTTCTTGTCTGAGCCAGATGTGGCTATTCTCAGCTGGACATGCCGTTGTATTTATGGATGAATGACAAAGTTCTGGTTGGTTTAGGATGTCCTTGCCTGGACATGCTCAGCAATATTCCATGTGTTATACGATCCTCTGGCCAGATAGCCTGGCCTTGCTCTAATTGTGGTGGCAGAGTTCCAAGAGACAGAATAGAAGCTTGAAATCTCTTTTGAAACTTGGATTCAGAACTGGCAAACTGCCACTTCTGCCAGATTGCTTTGGCCAAAACAAGTCCCAAGACCAGCACAGATAAGGCGGTAGGAGAAAGATTCCACCTTCTGATGGGAAGAGCCAAAGAATCACATTGTAAATGGCACAGAAATCACAAGTAATCTACCACATCTGGTACTACTTTATAAATTTATTAGTACTCTATTGCTTTCAAATTGATATGTGAGTATATCTTATCTGGCTTTTCTAGTTGTCCTCTGAGGTGGAGTTGATCTGATTTATTTAGTCTAGCATTGGGATTACTGGGAGACTGTTATGTCTGTTTTCTAGGAATTCTTATTGTACAAACTGGCACAGCTAGCAATAGTGGAACTATTATATTTTTGTTGAAGAAAGACAATAATTATGTAAGCAGCATTGCACTATTTTTCCCCCTAAGCAGTAATATCCACTGAGTCACATAAAACACACTGGCTGTGAGGTCAGGCAGTTGCTTAGTGATACTCCATTTGTTCCCAAGGGGTTCATATAGCAGCATGCTTAGTTATGTTTACTTCAAGTGGCTACATCATGTAAATTTAGTTCTTGACATGCAATTCAAGAAATTGAGTCTCTTTTATACGGTTCACTGATTATAAAGTCCATGAAGAGTTTATTGGATAGTTTCCACTCAATCAGCCTGCCTGGTGTAATTTTTCCCAAGGGATTGAAACTTTATGTTGTTATTTCAATCCCAAGTAGGTCTACTTGCATTGTAATAGTTGGGAACTCATGATTTCCATTTACACTGACTTTCACAGACATGCTAAACTGCTGTTTCTCTTTCCTTATTAGCACCAAACCCCCCAAAAAACAAACAAACCAAAACCAGTTGCAAGTAAAATAAGAGTAAGTAAGGTATGCTCCATTAAACAACTGTTTGGACTATTTCCCATTATTTTTTTTTTACTCTACATCAGGAAGAAGTAAAATTATAAATTCGTACAAAATAGCTACTGTTTTCTCTTTTGCAATGTCACCATTTTTAAATTCTGCATCCCCCCTCCAAATGGCACTACTCTTATCAAATTATTAAATTGGTAATGTTTAGTATGGTAGGGAGACAGCATAACTTATCTCAATAGCCCATTTAACTGAAGAATAATGCTAATTTCAAAGGCTCTGTGGAATGGTTCATCACAACTATACTTTCTTCTTTTCAATATTTATTTCTCTAAATCTGATCAACCAATTAACAAATATTTATTCATCTACTACTTTATGATCAGCATCAGTCTCTTAGAAAAAGTTAAAGGCATGAGAAATATCCCTTTTTAGAAGAACACAGATAAAAAATGTGTTTAAAAAAGAGGCATCAACATTTAAGGGGAAGAGTAATTAAATACATATGTAAACACATTTTTAATAGTCATTTTAAAAAGTCATACCCCAAGACTGATTTTTAAGGACCATATAAAACACTATAATTCACATCAAGTCTTGGTTATTTCTTCAGGTTCCAAAAAATGTCTACCTCCCTCAGATTTCTCAAAGCAGCAAATTGATACTAATTATATATATGTAAATACCACAATCTACCTTCCTTTGTACTTATTTATTACCAGTTGTTAATTTTATTCTGGAGAATAAATATTTTGATTAGCAGAGTCCATTTATTTCATATGCTCCATAAAGCCCAATGCAATAGCTGCACATAATAGGTAATCAACAACAGCAGTGAATGATTAGTTATCGAGTAAAAGGGTAAAAACCAGTGACTAACTTAAAATTTATCTGAGGATATTTTAGGCTTGAAAACAAATAGTATGTAAATAAACAAATTTCTGAGAAGAGCATTAGAGAAAAGCAGGGTGTATAAAAAATATGTGACAAATCTGGAGACAGTGAATATACTTTCTTAGCTGAAATAAAAGAAGCATTGTGCATTATGGTAGATATTCGATAATCTGAAGTCAATTTATCGAAGGATCTGAATATTAGATGTCAGACTTTAGGCTTTATGACAAATAATTAAGTCAATCCTGGGTCCCGATTAATGGAATAACATCCAGAAAGCAAATCAGCTCATCACTTTCCTCACTAACCACCAGCTGAGCATGTTTTTCTAAACAAATGGTGTAAATCTTGTGAATGAACGAATTTCACCCTGACTAACCACTGGAATTTCTTTGAAAACAGTCTTCTGCTGGAACACTTGTCCTTTACTCTTTCCTTTTTGCTCATGCCTGCTAAAGTCTCAATTTAGACCTAAATTTATCTAGGCAACCTCCTCTCCCACAACATGAATCCCATAAGACCTACTACATGTGTTCCTCTTTAGGTGTTATTACAAATCTTTTCTCCTGTCAGAAAAATCTTCAAGCTTCTTACCACCTCATGCCAGTCAGAGTGGCTAAAATTAGCAAATCAGAGAACTCTAGATGCCGGCGAGGATGTGGAGAAATGGGCACCCTCCTACTCTGTTGGTGGGAATGTAAATGGGTGCAGCCCCTCTGGAAAACAGTGTGGAGGTTCCTCAAAAAATTAACAATTGAACTCCCCTATGACCCAGCAGTAGCACTGCTAGGAAATTACCCAAGGGATACAAGAGTGCTGATGCATAGGGACACATGTACCCCAATGTTCATAGCAGCACTCTCAACAATAGCCAAAACATGGAAAAGTGTCCATCAACGGACGAATCAAGATGTGGTTTACCTATACTATGGAATACTACATGGCAATATGAAAGAATGAAATCTGGCCATGTGTAGCAACATGGATGGACCTTGAGGGTGTTATGCTGAGCGAAATAAGTCAGGCAGAGAAGGACAAATACCATATGTTTGTACATATAGGAGGATTAGGAGGAACTTAATGGAGGACCATGAGGGAGAAGAAGGGGGTAAATAGTGGGGGAGAGGGAGGGAGGCAAACCATGAGAGACTCTTGAATGCTGAAAACAAACTGAGGACTGATGGGCGGGGAGGAGGGGGGAGATGGGTATGGAGGAGGGCACTTGTGGGGATGAGCACTGGGTGTTATATGGAAACCAACTTGACAATAAACTGTTTGTAAAAAAATAGTATAATGCAAATATTCATGTTTGTTTCAACTACTGTGAAATTTTAAGAAGCTTGTTAGCATAATTACTGCCTATGATCCCTGAAGGCCTTTCCTATTAAATGTTATTAAAATAATTAAAAAATACAATAAAAAGTTTAAAAAAGAAAAATCTTCAAGTTTCTTTTATTTTTAACGTTTTATTTATTTCTGAGAGAGAGAGAGGCAGCGTGAGCAGGGGAGGATCAGAGAGAGAGGGAGATACAGAATCCAAAGCAGGCTCCAGGCTCTGAGTTAGCTGGCAGCACAGAGACCGACCCAGGGCTTGAACTCACGAACTGTGAGATCATGGCCTGAGCCAAAGTCGGACGCTTAACCAACTGCACCACCCAGGCGCCCCTTCAAGCTTCTTTAAAGCATCCATAGATTTCACCTCTTGTTCTAATACCACAACCTAGCATAGAGCCTGGCACACATTAAGTGCCAAATTTTGATATTTGATTTAACCTTTGCTAATGCCTTAGGTGGTATATAGCAAAATCATGGCTTCTATGCCTCCAAATGCCTATAGTAAAATTAGACAAAATGATAATCTAAAAGAAGTTAAATAACAATAAAAATGCAAGCAATATCACACATACACAGTGAATAGTGCAGATGATGAGCTCTTCAGTTTTAGAGACTAGGGAGGAAACTGTGCGATCTGTAGTTTCAGGGAGGAATCACAAATGAGCTAGGATTTGAGCTGAGAGTCAAAGGATCCATAGGATAAACTGAAAAGACACAAGAAAAGAGGCAAATCCATGTGAGATTTAGTGTAAATAAATACAAGCAGAAAACAAAATTACAAGGTATATTCCATGAGCACAGGCAGACTAGTTTGTCAATGTGGAATTTCACATAGGACGTACTAGATGGTGAGACTTGATAATCAAATGATGAATAAAGGTGATGGGGTTCAAAAGGTACAAACTTCCAGTTATAAAATAAATATATCATGTTCAGCATAGTGACTATAGTTAGTATGCTGTATTGCACATTTGAAAGTTGCTACAAGAATAGATCTTAAAAATTCTCGTCACAAGAGAAGAAAATTCCATAACTATGCATGTTGATGGATGTTCACTAGATTTACTGTGGTGATCATTTCAAAATATATACAGATGTTGAATCATTATATTGTACATCTGAACTAATATAATGGTATGCATCAATTATATCTAACAAAATAAGGATAGAATATGAGCACTAATCTAGGCTCTGGGATGCAGGATTCAGGTAGAAGCTCCTTTATTATTTTTAATACAGCTTTTTAATGTTTTATTTATTGTTTTGAGAGATAGGCAGACTGAGTGAGCAGGAGAGGGGCAGAGAGAGAGAGGGAGATGCAGAATCGGAAGCAGGCTCCAGGCTCTGAACTGCCCGATGCAGGGCTCGAACTCACAAACCATGAGATCATTACCTGAGCCAAACCGACTGAGCCACCCAGGCGCCCCAGATAGAAGCTTCTTTAAGACAGAAAATGAGGATCAGGGCTTTCATCTTTCAAATGTATCACCCGCATGAACCACCACCCATGTGGTTATTAATTCAGGTCAGCCATATTCTGTTTCTATTTATCATCTTTATTTTTTCCCCTTAGCCTTGACTGTATGTTGATCCAGAAAATTTTGGTTTATTTTATTTTATTTTTATCTAAAGACTAGCATTTCTTTTTGCAGTAGTTGGCGTTTAACCTTCTTCCTGCCCCTATTTCCATTTCTGCCTTACCACCAAAGACTGAATGCTAGCCATACTCTTATAATATTCCTACCTCCATGTATTTATGTCTTCAGGTTCCTCTGTTTTTTGTTTTGTTTTGTTTGCTTTGCTTTGCTTTGCTTTCAGCCTCATTGCTCCCAGTCCAACTCTTTTCTACAAGAAAGTTCAACAAACAAAAACTGTCCAGATTTTAGCCCATACACAATTATTGTGGAGAGACTAAAATAATAAAAAATAAAATGTAATAAAAATATCCATGAAGATTAATTTACAACTGTGCCTGAGAAAGACTAGAGGGATTTATTTGAGTCTACTTCAGTAGCCTAGGTGAACTTATTAGGAAAGCATTTTTTCAATGTTTCTGGTTTTAATGGATTCTCTAGCCCATCCCCTATCCCTATTCAAAGATGGGACACAAGTGGTGGTTCTAAATAACTTCCTCTTCTGAGACATGTGAGTGGGCCCGAGGCGCTAATCTATTATAGCATACATTATAGCGTAAGATAATAATGGGAACTTGAAATTATTTCCATTTGAGTAAAATAAAGTGATGCTCTAGTTAAAAATATACAACCAGATTAAGTTATAGAATAATTTGCAATGTTATTTTATAAATCATAACTCTGAGATAATATCTCAAAAGGATTTGCTGAAAGACAGAATGGGCTGCTTCAACTTGATCAGCACCAAGGCATTCCTCCTAAAATGGGAAATTCCATTTTCGTTATTTTCACTTCTTTTAAAAAATTGTTTCATAAAAATGCTCAATCATCGCCTAGCTCTCTCAAACATTGTCAACTCCGTTTTTATTTTGTTCATTCTATTTGAGACTACTTTCTGATGCGTCTAGCCAGGATGACATTTGTTTACTACATTAAAAGAAGCTATTTCTAGATGCAATTACGAAGTAATTTGTCTTCTGTCAATATGCCTTCATTTTTCTTAAACTCACTCAAATATAAAGTCACTCAGACAGTATCCAAATGTTCTTATTTCACACCGCCTTTTCTTTTCCTGGAATATTTGTCTATGCTTTGGTGAGAACTTCCAAAACCTAACTTAAAAATAAATTCTCGATGTTTTGATTTAATCAATTCCTCATATAATTGGGTACATACCAAAAAATGAAATAAAAACAACCCAACCTGTAACTGAAAGATGAAGTATAATTTTCAAATTAAATTCAGGTTTCCTGAAAATTTTACTATCAATATTCCATTGGAAGCATGGAAGAATTTTTCCAAAAATTTCAAAATGTGGATTACTGAAAGTAGTATTTAAAAATAGAAGTTAACATGATGTACCAAAGCTGTATCTCACTTCACATTTGGTATTGGTTTAAGAATTATTTGTTAAATACAAAGCTTAATCCAAAAAATTCATCTCCCTCCCTGCCTCGTAAGATGATCCTTCCAAAATTTAAATAAGTATTCATCAAAAAACTATATGCATACTAAAGAAACATATTTAAGTATAACTAGCAAAAATTACCTAATAATAACAGTAGCTAATATGTATGTGCACTTACCATACACTAGGATTGTTAAGATGCACATTCTCTCTCCCGCTCTCTCTCTCCACATATACTTGATCTTCACATATACTTGTGAAGCCTTGTTGATTATATTCTTCTCAATTCTTTTTTTTTTTTAATGTTTTATTTATTTCTAGGAGAGAGAGAGACAGCGTGAGCAGGGGAGGGTCAGAGAGAGAGGGAGTCACAGACTGAAACAGGCTCCAGGCTCTGAGCTGGCAGTCAGCACAGAGCCCGACGCAGGTCTCGAACCCACGAACCGCGAGATCATGACCTAAGCGAAAGTCGGACGCTTAACCGACTAAGCCACCTGGGCGCTCCTATATTCTTCTCAATTCTAATCTCACATTTTAGGGAAGACTTCAAAACACTTCAAACATTATTCTAAGCCAAATTCACTTCTTAGAGGTTTATAAAGGATCTCATTTCTTTGTCTTTTCAAAATTACTAACATTGTTAGAAATTGTGATTATTGTGATGATTATTTCATATATTTCACTCTTTCAGTAGACTGTAAGCTCCATCACACCGGACAATATTTAACCCCCTCTTCTCTGTGAATCTACCATCCAGTGTATCCTTGAGCACATAATTGGTAAACAATAAATATTTAGTAAATTATTTAATTATTTAATATATTGGCTGATAAAATATTCTGGACTTGGCAGTCATTTATAGAAGTAGATATTTGATTTACTCTTCCATCCTTTTTTTTTCTCTGTATCCTATGTGTTGATGTCTTATAAAAAAATCAATAACTTTATGTTGGGTTTTCAAGTTTATTAATATATAATTGTACTAGCTTTCAAAATTATAACCTTGAAAATCTACTTTTCTACAATTATATTTTATATATAAATATACAATATAGTTATAGTTGTATACATGTAATGAATAAAATATAGATATATGAATAAAATGTATTTATTTATAATGTATATGGTTTTTAATGTATGTTTTTATACATAACTATAGAGAATGTAAAATTAGTCCATGTTTGCTCCAAATGAAGTTTGTATTCCAAAATATTACATATTATAAGAATTTATTAATATATATATATCATCAGATACCATTGCTTATCTTAAAGTTCATTTGCTTTTACTTTATTATTTCTATCCTCACACTTTTGAAAGGTTAATATGTTGCATATATACCTGTGTTAAGAAATACTTCTGTTTTCTACCTGTTTTATTACAACTAAGTTAATAGATATAGTTTCTTCACAGTGACACAGGACATACTAGGAATGTTTCGGGTTTTCATGTTATAATATTCCTTATTATTAGGTAAATATTCTCAAAGTCACTAGTTATTTCACTTATTTTGTATTCTTTTTTAAATTTTTAATAAATTATCATTAGAATAGTGTTCATGATTTCTTCGTTTGGGTAATTTATCAAGATTTTTGAAAAATACTGATAGCCAATTTATCATCAATGTTTGTGAATATTTCATGATTATTTAAAAACAATGGGCATCATTCCATTGATCTACATGTCTCTTTTTGTGCCAGTACCATACTGTTTTCATCACTACTGCATTGTAATATAACTTGAAGTCAGAATTGTGATGCCACCAGATTTGTTTTCCTTTTTCAAGGTTACTTTAGCTATTTAGGGTCTTTTGTAGTTCCATACAAATTTTAGGATTATTTGTTCCAGCTGTGTGAGAAATGCAGTTGGTATTATTTTTAAATATAGTTTAGTGTCAAGTTGGTTTCCATATAACACCCAGAGCTCATCCCAACAAGTGTCCTCCATGCCCATCACTCATTTTCCCCTGTCCCCCGTCCTCCATCAACCCTTAGTTTGTTCTCAGTATTTAAGAGCCTCTTATGGTTTGTCTCCCTCCCTCTCCTTAACTATTTTTCCCCTTCCCTTCTGCTATGATCCTCCTGGTCCAAATATCAGTGAAAACATATAGTATCTGTCTTTTTCTACCTGACTTATTTCACTTAGCATACTAACCTTGAGTTCCATCCACTTTGATACAAATGGCCAGATTTCATTCTTTCTCATTGCCATGTAGTATTCCATTGTATAGATAAGCCACATCTTCTTGATCCATTCGTCAGTTGATGGAAATTTAGGCTCTTTCCATGTTTTGGCTATTGTTAAGAGTGCTGCTATGAACATTGGGGTACATGTACCCCTACGCATCAGCACTCCTGTATTCCTTGGGTAAATTCCTAGAAGTGCTATTGCTGGGTCTTAGGAGAGTTCTACTGTTAATTTTTTGAGAAACATCCACACTGTTTTCCAGAGCAGCTGGGCCAGTTTACATTCCCACCAACAGTATAGGAGGGTGCCCATTTCTCCCCATCATCTCCAGCGTCTATACTCCCTGATTTGTTCATTTTAGCCACTCTGACTGGCGTGAGGTGGTATCTCAGTGTGGTTTTTATTTATATTTTCCTGATGATGAGGGACGGTGAGCATCATTTCATGTGTCTGTTGGCCATCTGTATGTCCTCTTTGGAGAAGTGTCTGTTCATGTCTTCTGCCCATTTCTTCACTGGATTATCTGTTTTTCAGGTGTGGAGTTTGGTAAGTTCCTTATAGATTTTGGATACCAGCCCATTGTCTGATATGTCATTTTTAACTGTCTTTTCCCATTCTGTCAGTTGCCATTTAGTTTTATTGATTGTTTCCTTTGCAGTGCAGAAGCTTTTTATCTTGATGAGGTCCCAGTAGTTCATTTTTTGCTCTTGATTCCCTTGCCTTTGGAGATTTGTTGAATAAGAAATTGCTGCAGCAGAGGTCAATGAGGTTGTTTCCTGCTTTCTCTTCTAGGGTTTTCATGGTTTCCTGTCTCACGTTCAGATCCTTCATCCATTTTGAGTCTATTTTTGTGTATGGTGTAAGAAAGTTGTCTAGTTTCATTCTTTTGCATATTGCTGTCCAAATCCCTCAGCAACATCTGTTAATGAGATTGTCTTTTTCCATTGGATATTCTTTCCTGCTTTGTCAAAGATTAATTGGCCATATATTTGTGGGTCCAATTCTGGGTTCTCTATTCTGTTCCATTGGTCTATGTGTCTGTTTTTGTGCCAATACCATACTGTCTTGATGATAACAGCTTTGTAGTAGAGGCTAAAGTCTGGGATGGCGATGCCTCCCATTTTGGTTTTCTTCTTCCGTATTACTTTGGCTATTTGGGGTCTTTTGTGGTTCCATACAAATTTTAGGATAGTTTGTTCTAGCTTTGAGATGAATACTGCTGCAATTATTATAGGGATTGCATTGAATGTGTAGATTGCTTTGGGTAGTAATGGCATTTAACAATATTTATTATTCCAATCTATGAGCATGAAATGTTTTTCCATTTCTTTGTGTCTTCTTCAATTTCCTTCATAAGTTTTCTATAGTTTTCATCATGCAGATCTTCTATATCTTTGGTTAGGTTTATTCCTAGGTATTTTATGATTTTTGTCAGTTGTAAATGGGATCAGTTTTTTGGTTTCTCTTTCTGTTGCTTCATTATTGGTGTATAAAAATGCAACAGATTTCTGTACATTGATTTGGTAGCCTGCAACTTTGCTGAATTCATTGACCAATTCCAGCAGACTTTTGGTGGAATCTGTCGGGTTTTCCATGTGGAGTATCATGTCGTCTGTAAAGTGAGATTTGACTTCTTTGCCAATTGATGTCTTTTATATCCTTTTGTTGTCTGATTGCTGATGCTAGGACTTCCAGCACTATGTTAAACAACAGTGGTGAGATTGGACATCCCTATCGTGTTCCTGATCTCAGGGGGAAAGCTCTCAGTTTTTCCCCGTTGAGGATGTGGGTTTTTCATAAATGGCTTAATGACATTTAAGTAAGTTCCTTCTGTCCTGATTTTCTTGAGGGTTTTTATTAAGAAAAGATGCTGAATTTTGTCAAATGCTTTTTCTGCATCTATTGACAGGATCATATGATTTTTATCTTTTATTTTGTTAATGTGATGTATTACATTGATTGATCTGCAAATGTTGAACCAGCCCTGTAACCCAGGAATGAATCCCACTTGATCATGGTGAATGATTCTTTTTATATGCTGCTGAATTCAATTTGCTAGTTTCTTGCTGAGAATTTTTGCATCCATATTTATCAGGGATATTGGTCTGTAGTTTTCTTTTTTGCTGGTTCTCTATCTGGTTTGGGAATCAAAGCGATGCTGGTTTCATAGAATGAGTCCAGAAGTTTTCCTTACATTTCTATTTTTTGAAACAGCTTGAAAAGAATGGGTATTAATTCTGATTTAAATGTCTGGTAGATTCCCCAGGAAAGCCCTCTATTTCAGGGCTCTTATTTGTTGGGAGATTTTTGATAACTGATTCAATTTCTTCACTAGTTATGGGTCTGATCAGATTTTCTTTCTCTTCCCATTTGAGTTTTGGTAATGTGTAAGTGTTTAGGAATTTGTCTATTGCTTCTAGGTTGTCCAATTTGTTGGCATATAAGTTTTCATAGTATTCCCTGATAATTGCTTGTATTTCTGAGGGATTGGGTGTAATAAATCCATTTTCATTCATGATTTTGTCATTTGGGTGCTCTCTCTTTTCTTTTTGAGAAGACTGGTTAGAGGTTTATCAATTTTGTTTATTTTTCAAAAATCCAACTCTTGGTTTCATTGGTATTTTCAACTGTTTTGGATTCTTTATTGTTTATTTCTACCCTGATCTTTATTATTTCTCTTTTTCTGCTGGGTTTGGGGTGTTCTTGATGCTCTGCTTCTAGTTCCTTTAGGTGTGCTGTTAGATTTTGTATCTGTGCTTTTTCTAGTTTCTTGAAATAGGCCTGGAGTCCAATGTACTTTCCTCTTAGGACTGCCTTTTCTGCATCCCAAAAAGTTTGGGTTACTGTATTTTCAATTTCATTTGTTTACATATATTTTTTAATTTCTTCTCTAATTGCCTGATTGGTCCATTTGTTCTTTAGTAGGGTGTTCTTTAACCTCCATGCTATTGGAGGTTTTCCAGACTTTTTCCTTTGATTGATTTCAAGTTTCATAGCATTGTGATCTTAAAGTGTGCATGGTATGATCTCAATTCTATTATATTTATTGAGGGCTGTTTTGTGACCCAATATGTGATCTATTGTAGAAAACGTACCATGTGCACTCGAGAAGAAAGTGAATTCCATAGCCTCAGAATGTAGAGTTCTAAATATATCCTTTAATTCCATCTGGCCCAATATTTCGTTCAGGCGCATTGTTTCTTTAGTGATTTTCTGTCTTCTTGAGCTATCTTTTGCTGTAAGTGGAGTATTAAAGTCTGTTCCTTTTATATATTCTTTTTTTTTTTTTTACAAATAGTTTATTGTCATGTGGTTTCCATATAACACCCAGTGCTCATCCCCACAAGTGCCCTCCTCCATGCCCATCTCCCCCTTCCCCCCCAACACCCATCAGCCTTCAGTTTGTTCTCAGTATTCAAGAGTTTTTCATGGTTTGCCTCTCTCCCTCTCCCCGACTATTTCCCCCCTTCTTCTTCCCCTTGGTCCTCCGTTAAGCTTCTCCTAATCCTCCTATATGTGCAAATATATGGTATTTGCCCTTCTCTGCCTGACTTATTTTGCTCAGCATAACACCCTTAAAGTCCATTCATGTTGCTACACATGGCCAGATTTCATTCTTTCATATTGCCATGTAGTATTCCATTGTACAGATAAACTACATCTTCTCGATCCATCCGTCCATTGATAGACACTTAGGCTCTTTCCATGTTTTGGCTATTGTTGAGAGTGCTGCTATGAACATTGGGGTACATGTGCTCCTATGCATCAGCACTCCTGCATCCTTTGGGTAAATTCCTAGCAGTGCTTTTGCTAGGTCATATGGGAGTTCTATTGTTAATTTTTTGAGGAACCTCCACACTGTTTTCCAGAGGGGCTGCACCAGTTTACATTCCCACCAACAGTGTAGTAGGGTGCTCATTTCTCCATATCTTCGCCAGCATCTAGAGTTCTCTGATTTGCTCATTTTAGCCACTCTGACTAGCATGAGGTGGTATCTCAGTGTGGTTTTGATTTGTATTTCCCTGATGAGGAGGGATGCTGAGCATCATTTCATGTGTCTGTTGACCATCTGGATGTCCTCTTTGGAGAAGTGTCTGTTCATATCTTCTGCCCATTTCTTCTCCTTTTAGCACATTCTTATCAATAAGATTGTTTGTGATTAATTTTTTTAATGTATTTGGGTCCTCCAGAATTTGGTGCATAGATATTTATAATTGTTAGCTCTTCCTAATGGTTAGACCCTGTAATTATTATATAGTTTCCTGCTTCATACTTGTTATTGCCTTTATTTTAAAGTCCAGTTTGTCCAATATAAGTATGGCTACTCCAGCTTTCTTTTGACTTCCAGTAGCATGGTAAATATTTCTCTACCCCCTCACTTTCCATCTGAAGTTGTCCTCAGATCTAAAATTAGTCTCTTGTAGACAGCAAATAGATGGATCTTGCTTTTTTTATCCATTTTTATACCCTATGTCTTTTGATTGCAGCATTTAGTCGAGTTACATTTAGAGTTATTATTGAAAAATATGTGTTTAGAGTCATTGTATTCTCTGTAGGATTAATGCTTGTATTGGTGTCTCTGGTACTTTGTGTTCCTTGCAACAATTCCCTCATAGAGTATCCCTTGTGATCTCTTGTAGGGCTGGTTTAGTGGTGATGAATTCCTTCAATTTTTGTTTGTTTGGGAAAACCTTTATCTCTCCTTCTGTTCTGAATGACAGAATTGTTGGATAGAGGACTCTTGGCTGCATGCTCTTCCTGTCATCACATCAAGGAAGATTTCTTGCCATTCCTTTCTGGCCTAGAAAGTTTCAATAGATAGGTCTGCTACTACCCTGACGTGTGTACCATTGTATATTAATGCCTGTTTATCCCTAGCTGTTTTCAGAATTCTCTCTTTATTCTCATATTTTGCCAGTTTCACTATGATATATCATGCAGAATATTGATTCAGGTTATGTCTGAGGGGAGTTCTCTGTGTCTCTTGGATTTCAATGTCTGTTTCCTTCCTCACACTGGGTAAGTTTTCGGCTATGATTTGTTTAAGTAACCCTTCAACCGCTTTCTCTCTCTTCTTCTTCTTTTAGAATTCCTATGATAGAGATATTGTTCTGTTTTATTGCATCAATCAGCTCTCGAATTCTCTTTTTGTGCCCCTGGATCAATTTATCTCTTTTTCTTGGCTTCCTCTTTCTCTATAATTGTATCTTCTAATTCACCTCTTCTCCTTTTTGTCTCTTCAATTTGTGCACTGGCTGCGTCCATTTTATTATGCCCCTCTTTTGTAGCATTTTTAAGTTCATCATAACTATTTTGAAGATCCTTGATCTTTGCATCAATAGCATCTCTGCTGTCTTCTATACTTTTTTCAAGTCCAGTGATTAATTTTATGACTATTGTTATAAATTCTTGTTCAGTTATGTTGCTTATATCTGTTTTGATCAATTCTTTATCTGTCACTTCTTTCTGGAATTTCTGTTGAGGAGAGTTCCTCAGTTTTGTCATTTTGGCTAGCTTTCTGTCTCTTGTAAGTTTTTAAAAATTTTAATGTTTTTTAATTTATTTTTGAGGGAAAGATAGAGACAGCATGAGCAGGGGAGGATCAGAGAGAGAACGAGACACAGAATCTGAAGCAGGCTCCAGGCCCCAAGCTAGCTGTCAGCACAGAGTCCAATGCAGGGCTCTAACCCACGAACCGTGATATCATGACCTGAGCTGAAGCTGGACGCTTAACTGACTGAGCCACCAAGATGCCCCTGTCTCTTATAAGTTTTAAAGGCTTGTTATGTTCTCTGCACCGTAAGTACTGCTATATTGAAGGAGGCTCATACTTTGTCCAGAGCCTCATGTTTCAGGAAGTGTTCTTTTAATGGTGTCCCTTGGTCTCTCTTGTTGTGACTTTGGTTGTTTTATTTCCCTACTCGTAGTGATGTTTGAACTCTCCACCATTTGTGTTTGGTTTATTCCTTGAAGTAGCCCTATGTGGCCATCTTCCTAGTAGACTCCATTTCCTTTCCTCCCAGACTCTTGGGGTTCAGAATCCTTTGGTTTCAGCCCTGCTTTGTTTGAGAGATATGGGTGGGAGGTACGGATCCCCCTATTTCTCTGCCATCTTGGCCCCCACCAGCTGCAGTTGGTATTTTGATAAGGATTTCATTAAATGTTTAGATTGCTTTAAGTAGTATAGACATTTTAATATTTTTTCTTCCAGTCCATGAACATGGAATGTCTTTCCATTTCTTTCTGTGTTCTTCAATTTCTTTCATCAGTGTTTAATGGCTTTCAGAGCACAGGTCATTCACCTCTTTGGTTAGGTTTATTCCTAGGTATCTTATGGTTTTTGGTTCAATTGTAAGTGGGAATGAGTCCTTAATTTCCCTTTCTACTGCTTCATTATTGGTGTTTAGAAATGCAACAGATTTCTATACATTGATTTTGTATCCTGTGACTTTATTGAATTTATGTATGAGTTCTAGCCATCTTTTGGTGGAGTCTTTCCGATCTTCAATATAGTGTTATGTTGTCTGCAAATAGTGAAGTTTTACTTATTCTTTGCTGATTTGGATATTTTCCTTTTTTTGTGTTCTATGATTCCTGTAGTTAGGACTTTCAATACAATGTTAAATAACAGTAGTGATGGCAGACATCTGTTTTGTTCCTGACTATAGAGGTAAGGGAAACAAAAGCAAAAAATAAGCTGTTAGGATTTCTTCAAAATAAAAAGCTTCTGCACAGCAGTCAACAAAAGTACCAGGCAACCCACGGAATGGGAGAAAATATTTCCAAAGGACATATCTGATAAAAAGTTAATACCAAAAATATATAAAGAACTCATAAACTGCAAGACCCCCAGGACAAATAATACAGTGAAAAAATGGGCAGAGTACATGAATAGACATTTTTCCAAATAAGACATACAGATGGCCAACAGACACAGTCAACATTACTCATTATCAAAGAAATGTAAATTGAAACTATGATGAGATATAACCTCACACCTGTCAGAATTTCTAAAATGAACAACACAATAAATAATTGGTGTGAGCAAGGATGTGGAGAAAAAGGAAACTTCATGCACTGTTGATGGGAATGCAAACTGGTGCAGCCATTCTGGAAAACAGAATGGAGGTTTCTCAAAAAGTTAAAAATAGAACTACCTTCCAATCCAGCAATTGAACTACAAAAAATAATAATTAAAAATACAAAATGCTAATAAAAATACAAAAATA
Source organism: Hyaena hyaena (assembly GCF_003009895.1). Taxonomy (NCBI): domain Eukaryota; kingdom Metazoa; phylum Chordata; class Mammalia; order Carnivora; family Hyaenidae; genus Hyaena; species Hyaena hyaena. Next base: position 91,752 of record NW_024082573.1, on the reverse strand, counting down.
CTAAATCAAAAAGATAGATGCACACTAATGTTAATGGCAGTATTATCTACAATAGCCAATTATGAAAACAACCTAAATTTACATTGACTAATGAATGGATGAAGAAAATATGATACACACACACACACTGAAATATTAGTCAGGCATGAAAAGAATAAATTCTTGCCATTTGCAACAACGTCGATGAAGCTAGAGAGTATTATGCTAAGCAAAATAAGTCAGAGAAAGACAAATACCATATTATTTTACTCATATGTGCAACTTTAGAAACAAAACAAATGAGCCAATGAAGAGAGGCAGAAGAAAGGAAAATAAAGACACAAACTCTTTACTATAGAGAAGAAACTGATAGCTACCAGAGGAGAAGTTGGTGAGGGGATGGACTAGCTGGGTGATGGGTATTAAGGAGTACATTTGTTGTAAAGAGCATTGGGTGTTGAATAAAAGTGTTGAATCACTATATGGTATACTTGAAACTACTATAACACTGTATATTAACTAACTGAAATTTAAATAAAAACTTAAACAAAAAAACCAAAACAGAAAACAATGGATATTCTTTTTTTTGCTACAGTTTTAGACATTATAAAATACATAATTTTATATGAACTTATAGATAAGGCTTATTATTTTATTTTGATCCTTCATGTGTTTCTCTATTCTTGATCAAGGTGCCCTTTGTTTTTGAATACGTGATGTTTTGAAATCTCCCACTATGGTTCATGATTCACTGGTTGAGCTTTGAGGGACAACAAGATTTGCAGCCCTGTGTCTCCTGAGACTCGAAATACAATACAATCTGTACCGGGATTGAAAATGAATAGGAAAGAAAATATATCTTTATTTTTTGTGGGTATTTTACCACAGTTTTATTCTTCACTGTACTGATTTGAGTATTTAAAATTATTTAATAACTAAAAAATAAAAATAAAAAAATGAAATTATTTAATGACTAAAAATATGAAATGTTGCAAACTTATTTTTAAGTTGAAGTATTTATTAAGTGCCTATATTCTCAAAGTGAAAGAATGACCTAGTATCTTATTTGAAAGGCATACAACTTATTTAAGTTTACACTGAAAACTACAAAATAAGTCACTTTTCTGCTGACTTCAGATTTACTAAAGCAAACATTTCCAATAGCTACTTTTGCAAAAAATATTTCTGGCCAACTTTAATAAATTAAGAACCTTAAATTTGGTACTGGTCTCCTAATGAGGTTAATCTATCTGCTGAGGGTACGTTTATTATCTATCATTGTGCATTTCCACATTTAAGAGGGCAATTTATGTTGACATTTTACTCACAAAATACTAAAAGACCTGGATGCATTCCCAAAGTGACCCCTAAGTTAGAGGGTCATTCTAATCGATATTCCAAATGTTAATAGGATTAACTGTCAAAATTCACTTTTGAATTATAAGCAGATGTATTGTCTACCTATGCACATAAAAGTTTGATATTTGTCTTTAAATCCCAAGTCTAAGAAAATTGATATTTTCTTCCTGAATATCTCAGAAAGTATATTTATTGACTGTGTATTGTAATTAGATGTTCTAATTGCAAAATAGATACATCAATTCTTGGTTTTACCTCTATATTGTAATCTTATATTTAAAAAAATACTTTGGTCTTTCTTTAAGATTTTGTTTCTATCCTGCAATTCGGATACCTTAGCTTGTGTTAAATTCTGAACTAATATTACACTGTTATGTTAACTAACTGAAATTTAATAGTTTATCAGCAAAAATAGAAAGATATTTTATTCGAGATTAAATTATTTGTGTGACTGAAATAAACACATATGGCCTTTAAAAACATTCTTAATTTAATCAAAACACATACTTAACAGTGATCTTAACTACCTTTTTGTTAAACACACAAACATTACTGAAAACATTTTTGATATCACATAACCAAAATGCTAAAACTAAATCTTTCTACTTGCAGCTCTGATTACTACTTTTAATGAGGGCAACTATTTCCTCAAAGGTCTTAGGAAAATGGACTTTAAGTTTTGAAAATTTTAGGAGGGGCGACTTTAAAATAACAAATTATTCAAGAAAATATAGACATGCGGTACCTGAATAGTAGCTCACTTGGTTGAGTGTCTGACCTCAGCTCAGGTCATGATCTTACAGTTGGTGGTTTCCTGCCCCAGACTGGGATCGCTACTGTCAGCACAAAGTCTACCTTGGATCCTCTGTCCCCCTTTCTCTGCCGCTTCCCCACTTGTACTTTCTCTGTCTTTCTCTCTCTTGAAAGAGAGAAAGGGAAATGTAATGTTGAGAGACAGCTAAGACACTCATTCCTGAGGAAGAAGAATGAAGTGTGTCACAGATTTGTGATTAAAATGTATGAAAACATTAATTTTACTCACAAACCTGCAATTTGGGCAGAGACAGCAGAGTAACTTGGCATCAGCTGGGACTTCTTAAATGCTGAGAGCCGGATACATCTACAGCAGGACTGTCCAAGGGAAATATATAACAATCCACATATGTAATAATTTTTTTCCACACTAAAGAAAAAGTAAAAAGAAATAGATAAAATTAATGCAATAATATTTTATTTTACCTAATATGTTTAATCATGTAATCAATATTAAAATATTAATGAAATACTTTCTCTTCTTTTGTCCTACTAAATCTTCTATATTCAATGTCTATCTGGCACTTAAAGCAAATCTCAGTTTGAAGTAGTCACATTTCAAGTGCTTAATAACCACTCAATAACTCACACACCACAACTTTAACTGCTTGCTCACATCCATATCTAGTGATTGATGTCATCTATAACCCTAACATCTTAGCTGAGAGTGTTTTCTTTCCTTGTGTGGAGTTCCTTATAACATGATGATTTGGTTTCAAGGACAAACATTGAAGAAGAGATGGTGGGGGGGGGGGTAGAGAGAGAAGGAGAGAGAGAAAGTAGGTGAGGTAAAATAAGTCTTGCATTTTATGATATGATCCAGAAGTCACATAACATCACATGATCAGTACATGATCAGTCAAAACCGTCACAAGCTTGCATAGGTTTAAATGGAAGAATGTAATTTAATCAATATATACACTTGGTAATTTATTTCACAAAGTGTAAATGCTTGTAAGTAGAAAATTGACCATTTGGTGGGTAGAACTAAAGGCCAAGGGGTAGGGTGACAGATGGAACATACTTGTAAAATAATAGCATTGATTCCCAATATCCTCTCACCTATATACTATATAATGAGAGATGTGTATGCAGACAAAGAATGATAGTTTAACTGAATAAGAAAGGTTGAAGGACTTATATATACTTAGCATGCATGCGACCATGCACTCTTGCTTTATTTCAAACACTGGTAATTGATCACAAATCTTTCCTGCTGAGCCCTCACCTCAGGCTCAAAATTCTCAGTACTGTGCTCCAACCAGCCACTATCAATTGGTAGAATATTGATAAAAAATATTTTTCATCCCTGGATCAGAAGTCATTATGCTTTTGAGAATAGATATCCTGGGAGAGACTATGAAAAAGCAGGACAGAGGAAATTCAGTACATAGTCTTTTTGTTTAAGATTTCAGAAATGAAATAATTCATGAGGGCAAGAGAGACAATGTGGCAACCAATATGGGGCTAAAGTAAATTGGATCTACCAATAAACTCCAAAGGTGTGTAAGAGTCACATGTTCAATTAGGAGACATCAAGATTGTGACATCATAGCCAAGATTCCAGTCCTACAAGAAATATGGATATGGGTATAGTATGACAACAAGAAAGAAAATAAGATATTAGTCAAAGATGGTATATATTTTGTAGAGTTATACAATGAAAAGAAGTAAAAGAAAAAATACTAAATGAAATATATTGAAGAATAAGCCAAAAGTTGTCCCTAGCCTCTAGTTCCAAATAGTGGTTGCAAAATAAAAAGCAGAATCTTCCCTTGAGGGTGTCATAAATAAAGCAGTATTCTAAGGAAAAATCTTTTTTTTAAATTCCAGTTAAAATCAGGAAAATCTAAGGAGCAAGGATGATGTGATAATGGTAAATATTAGTGACTGCATTTAATTCTCACAGCATGTTTTTGACAGAAACTTTAATGATACATGTTTAAAATGAGAAAACTGAGACATAAAGTTAGTGAGCCCTCCACAAAACAGTATCACATACCTGAAAGCAGTTTAGTTTTATCCCAAAGCCTATAATTATAATAACCATTATCTTGTAAAAAGTGTTCCAATACTAAGAAACACTTTATCAGTCTGGTAGTTGTGTCTAATATTTATGAGAAGAGAAACTCAAGTTTCTTTAGCGCTCACTATGCAGAGGCAATTTTACAGCAAGTTTTTGTTCTTTTACTGATGGACTGAGTCTTCATCCTTTGACTTCTTTTTTTTTTTTTAATGTTTATTGTCAAGTTGGTTTCCATATAATACCCAGTGCTCATCCCCACAAGTGTCCTCCTCCATGCCCATCTCCCCCTTTCCCCTCTCTACCACCCCCATCGACTTCTTGTTTTTGCGAGAGCATCTACTCAAGAGAAATCTCCTGTATTACTCAGCATTACTCTGGTTAAAAGGCAGTGAGTGACTTTTGATAAAATAGAGTCATCTTCATTTTATAATCCCATGGAGTTCAACACTTTCAATAACGCATACATGTGTATATAATGAAGTATATATACAAAAATAGGAAAAGAATGTAAAATGATATTAATTCAGTGACAAAAATATTTATTGTCACCATTTTCCAAAGATTAAAAAAAAATATGATAGACTTTCTTTTTTCTGTAAGCAATCATACCTTTTTTAGGGTCATTGTCTGCTAATTATATTTTAGAAAAAAAATAGTATGTACTCTATTAATTATTCATTTTCTTCACGTTTTTATTTTAACTTCTCACATAGTTGATTGATATGCTTGTAATGACAGTGATATCCTTCTGAATCAAATAACTTTCAGAACATTTGTGTGGGTTTTTTCAGTTTCTTCAAACGCATCCATTTATTCCATCTTTAATGATGACACCATTAATACCATGGCAAAATTTGTACACTGCAAATGAATCACTCCTAATGATTAAAAGAAAAAAATAATAAATGGTAAATAATGCATAGTAAAAAATTCACTTCATTCCCTTAAAATACACTTGTCTATTTATGAGTTCAATATTGATTACAGTGTCGTTAAATCACTTTTCTTTTTGTTACTGCATAGGCAACTTGGTTGTTTGCTAAAATTATAGTGAAGTATAAAACTTGTAAATAGATTATATTAATCTATATATGAATTGTACCTAGTAAAGACTTGTCAAGAGTACAATAGCATATGGGGCGCCTGGGTGGCTCAGTCGGTAAAGCAACCAGCTTCAGCTCAGGTCATCTTCTCACAGCTTGTGGGTTCGAGTCCCACATTGGACTTTGTGCTGACAGCTCAGAGCCTGGAGCCTGCTTCCGATTTTGTGTCTCCCTCTCTTTCTGACCCTCCCCTGCTCACACTGCCTCCCTTTCTCTCTCAAAAATAAATAAAACATTTAAATTTTCTTTAAATACAAAAAAAGATCACAATAGCATTTTAGTGAGAATAACTGAAACTTGACCTGTGGGATTTTTAGGGTTTCTAATGTCATATCAAGGAATCCAAGTTTCTGTTAATCAGATTTACAGAACACATTGTCATAGCTCTTTGAGCAGGTAACATTAGTGGTGGCCCTATGTTCCCCCAGTATTAATACCATTTAGCTGTATTCACATAGAGTATTTTACAGATAGAAATGTTGTGTTTATTAAGGGACTAATAATGTTATAAAAATGAACAAAAATAAAAGAAGTTTAAAAAAAGAAAGGAAGAAAAAAGATTGATGGCCACTGGTTCATTCTTACAAAGACATGGCAGTGTAGAAACCCTAAGAAAGGATTGTGAAGATAGGACCAGTAATAACTAACTCTAATGACAGAAAAGCAGTGATACAATTGTGTAGGTTCACCAAGTAGCCGAATATATGGAGAAACCATACACATCATTATAATTATAAAGCAGCAGATTAATGTATTTTTAGTGGAAATATAATCACTATATAACTTGACCACTAGCTAAACTCAGCTTTTCCCCCAAACATCTAATGAATACAGTTGCACAAATCCTTGTTGTCATATTTTATGTCACAAGTAAATTAATTTTTGCATAACATGTTCTAGAAGAATAGTTTAAATTTGAATGGTTTGTAGCTGCATCAAGATAAAACAGGTGATAAACCAAAAGATAAATAATAAAATAAGCTATTTCAGCCTATTCATGATTATGCATTTTTTATTTCTGTCATTTATCTATCATACTAAAAGAGAAATATCCAGGGAACACATCACTTGTGAAAATTTATTCTACCAAATGAATATGCAATACAAATTTTTACATGTAAGAAATGAACAAGTTAGCAGTGAGGTTTTATTTTTTTTAATGTTCTTAATGTTTATTGTTGCCAGAGAGACAGAGTACCAGTGGGGAGGGGCAGAGACACAGAATCTGAAGCCGGTTCCAGGCTCTGAGCTGTCAGCACAGAGCCCTACCGGGGCTCAGACTCACAAACCGTGAGATCATAACCTGAGCCAAAGTTGGAGGCTTAACCCACTGAGCCACCCAGGAACCCCTAAAAGTAGTGAGACTTTAAACGTTAATAAATTCTAGTAAAATTGGTCGTATATAAATATATACTGCGTTAGGAGTGTGCTGTTCTTTTTTTTTTTTTTTAATTTTTTTAACATTTATTTATTTTTGAGATACAGAGGGAGAGGGAAACACAGAATCGGAAGCAGGCTCCGGGCTCTGAGCTGTCAGCACAGAGCCGGACACGGGGCTCAAACCCACAAACTGTGAGATCAGGACCAAAGCCGCAGTCGGACACTTTAGCAACTGAGCCACCCAGGTGCCTCAGGCGTGTGCCATTCTTATATCCCCTTCCATTTTATTTAATGTCTCTTCTCTCATCTACACGGTAATTTACTAGTTTATATAGTCCCCTGAAAATATTTACTTTGTGTATGTGACATACTGTATTTATATTTTTTTAATTTTATTAATGTTTAATTTTGAGAGAGACAGAGCATGAGCAGGAAGGGGCAGAGGGAGAGGGACACCAGAATCCATAGCAGGGTCCAGGCTCCCAACTGTCAGCACAGAGCCAGACACGGAACTCTAACTCATGAACCTGAGATCATGACCTGAGCCGAAGTTGGACCCTTAACCAACTGAGCCTCCCAGGTGCCCCTGTGACATACTGTATTTAAACAAAACTTGACAACAATGGCAAAGTGAAATAATTCTTTCAAAAAATAAATACAAAGAAGTGCCTGTGTTTTTCTGTCATCAAAGATGTGACACACACACACACAGACACACACAGACACACACACACACACACACACAGACACACACACACACACACACTTCTATGTATATGTGTTTGTCCCACATACAGAAGAATACAGAGAATAATACAAACTATATTTCATGTACTTTAACTTGTACCTACTTTTGTTTCAAATATTTTTCTTTAGGCATCGGACTCTTGATTTTGGCTCAGGTCATGAAAAATGAGAAAAAGACTAAATAGACACTTTACAAAAGACAGTGAAAATAGGTTGACAAGATTATGAGGTTAATTTGTAATAAAAATATATATATACAAAATAAAATTAAGGTGAAAGTTTACAACATACCTACCATATCTCTTTTCTTTAACTTTGTGAGGGGATATAAAGCCTATAAAGATTTTGAAAAGTACATATGTTTCAAATAAGATACCCTTCCCCAAGAAACTATCCACAAGGAAATAATTATATTTGCTAAATTATAATACATATTTCATGTCATTTCATGTTTATTTCAGAATTTAAAGCAGTTAAATATTGTCTAATCAAAAACATTCCAGGGACTGGGTAACTCAGTTGGTTGAGCATCTGACTCTTGGTTTCAGCTCAGGTCATGATACCAGGTTTGTGATATCAAGCCTTCTGCCAAGCTCCACACTGAGCATGGAGCCTGCTGAAAATCGTTTTTCTTCCTCCCTCTGCCCCTCTCCCCTGATCTCTTTCTCTCTAAAATAATAATAATAATAACAACAACGACAATAATGAAAATTCCAAAATGCACATTGTGTTTGGTGAACAAAAGTAAAAAGAAACTCATATTTGGGCTTTTAGTAGGGTACAGAAGAAAGAGTAGGTAGGGCTATTTTTTATAATTAAGTACCTCTCTATTAAATTCTAATGTGTACTTTTATGATCATGTAAGAGTTTTTTAAAATAGATATAATTTAAAAACTATGTTTATTCAACTGCTTATCTTCTCAGTAATCAAACTAATTTGAATAAGCAACTAAACAAATACTGCAACAGAATATAGAAAAGATAGTATCTAAACTTGATATCAATTCATGATGGAATTTATTGACACCTAAAACTTTTTTTATTTTTGATTAATTTTGTGATGGTCTTCATTTTGCAAAAATGAAAAGAAACATTTGTAAGAATCGTAAGACTTGCCTGAAATTCCACTGGTTTTTACCTACACACAGAAAATTTGCATTTCAGGACAATGTGTATATGATAGAAAAAATGTATTAGAAAAGTGAAATTAAAATTATTCTGGCATCTAGTTGTACACACACAGAGTTGATCCTCATTATTCACGACTCCATATTTGTGAATTTTCCTAGTTTCTAATGTCAATAATCATGGTGATTTTGTGGTCATTTGCTGACAGACACAGGGTGATGGAAATTTTGAATTGCCCCTCGTGCGTATTTTCAGCTTAACTGAAATAAGGAGACGCTCTACCTCCTTGTTTCCTATCTGCAAACAAGTGTCCTTTTCATGGTGTATTTTGTAGACATATTGTACATTTTTGTACTTTTTGCCAATGATTTTGCTGTTTAAAATGGCCCCAAGCACAGCGCTGAAGTGCTGTCTAATGCTTTGGAGCAGGAGCTCTGATGTCTCTTACAGAAAAGATGTGTTAGTAAGTTTTGTTTCTGTGTCAGGAGTTATTTGTTGTTTGACTGAGTTAAATGTGAATAAATCAATGATATATATTAAGGAAGGCATCTTTAACTAGAAGCACACACACACAAAAACAAGGTTAAATTTTGATTGGCTGACAAAAATGTAACCAGAGACTCCTAGGAACCTAATCCTGTATTTTTCGTATTTTCTTTAATTCAGTGTGTGCAATGAATTTAAAGAAGCCATTCATATCTGCCACAAATTAAGGGCAATTGAGAGACGGAGGAAGTAAGAGAGAAAGAGAGAGAGAGAAGAGAGGGAAGAGAAAAGGAAGGGAAGAGGGAGTGGGACAGAGAGAGAGAAAGGTTATATATACAAAATCCAGTGCCTTTATGGAACATATATATTATCAACCGACAAAACAAGTATGCGCTAAACAGTGCTGTATCCCAACATTTCCTGGATGTTCTCAGACACACATCTCCCCATATTACTCAAGTACTTCTCATATTGCTTCAAAATACTATGAGATTTATATACATATAAATCCTTTAAATACATAGATAAAATGCAGATTTCTCACCAAGGCATATAGGTTTCTTGTTTTTCTCCAGGCACAATCAACTTTTCAAATTTTTAAAAGTTTTATATTAATAAATAAAAATATAATATATAAATTTATATATTTATTTCCATTGAGACCAACAAGTTAAATAGGTAATAGCATTCAAAAGTAAAATATAAGAATTTTTTCTTTAAATGGAGAAAAACCTGAATGTTTTTTATTAAGAAGCTCCCAAAGTACCCTAAAGATATAATAAAAGACAAACATCTAAATACATAGGCAGCGGATAGTATTGAAGAAAAGATAATTCTCCACCAGTAACTTTAGATATCTGGGTTAAGCCATCTTCAAGGGTTTTTTTTTCTGATGAGTCTTTTTTTTTCAAATTTAAACATTATATATGGTTTAACATACTGATGAATGAATTGAGTCCTTTATAATTAAGAGGAAAGGCAATTTACAGGAATGCAATCAGCCTTAATGACAGAAATTAAAATGTGTTTAAATATTGATAGCTTTTAAGTGTTATAATATCAGGGAAATGGTATGCATGTCAAAATTTTTACTGCTAAATACTTTGGGAAGTTTATATGTAATTAGGTTGTATTCTGTTTATAAGAAAAAACAAACACAAACATGCTTCTCTTGAATTTGGCATACATTTATTTACCTGATCAGAAACATAACTGAATATATCATTATTTTGACAGAAAATTATTCAAACTGGGAATTTTATTAGTTCTGTTATGAAAACTTAGGATTTCAGAATTAAGTGTTTATATAATTTAAATAATAATGACTAAGATATAACATATTTAAAATTTTCATGACTTATGTTCTCTTTCTGTAAAGAAAACTTGACCATAATTAATGACTTGCAATCAAAAACAAAGAAGATCCAAACAAATGGGATATGTCTTTTTTTTTTTTTTACAAATAGTTTATTGTCAAGTTGGTTTCCATACAACAACCAGTGCTCATCCCCACAAGTGTCCTCCTCCATGCCCATCTCCCCCCCCACACACCCATGAGTCCTCAGTTTGTTCTCAGCATTCAAGAGTCTCTCAGTTTGCCTCTCTCCCTTTCCCCCACCATTTCCGCCCTTCTTCTCCCCCTTGTTCCTCAGTTAAGTTCCTCCTAATCCTCCTATACGTGCAAACATATGATATTTGTCCTTCTCTGCTTGACTTATTTCGCTAAGCATAACACCCTCAAGGTCCATCCATGTTGCGACACATGGCCAGATTTCATTCTTTCTCATTGCCATGTAGCATTCCATTGTATAGATAAACCACATCTTCTTGATCCATTCGTTCGTTGATGGACATTTAGGCTCTTTCCATGTTTTGGCTATTGTTGAGAGTGCTGCTATGAACATTGGGGTACATGTGCTCCTATGCATCAGTACTCCTGCATCCCTTGGGTAATTTCCTAACAGTGCTATTGCTGGGCCATAGGGGAGTTCTATTGTTAACTTTTTGAGGAACCTCCACACTGTTATCCAGAGGGGCTGTATCAGTTTACATTCCCACCAACAGTGTAGGAGGGTGCCCGTTTCTCGACATCCTCATCAGCATCTAGAGTTCTCTGATTTCCTCATTTTAGCCACTCTGACTGGCATGAGGTGGTATCTCAGTGTGGTTTTGATTTGTATTTCCCTGATGAGGAGGGATGCTGAGCATCGTTTCATGTGTCTGTTGGCCATCTGGATGTCCTCTTTGGAGAAGTGTCTGTTCATATCTTCTGCCCGTTTCTTTACTGGGTTGTTTGCTTTTTGGATGTGGAGTTTGGTGAGTTCCTTATAGATTTTGGATATTAACCCTTTGTCTGATATGTCATTTGCAACTATCTTTTCCCATTCCGTTGGTTGCCTATTAGTTTTGTGGATTGTTTCCTTTGCCGTGCAGAAGCTTTTCATCTTGATGAGGTCCCAATCGTTTATTTTTGCTCTTGATTCCCTTGCTTTTGGGGATGTGTCAAGTAAGATGTTGCTGTGGTGGAGGTCAAGGAGGTTGTTTCCTGCTTTCTCCTCTAGGGTGTTGATTGTTTCCTGTCTCACGTTCAGGTCCTATATTCATTTTGAGTTTGTTTTGGTGTATGGTGTGAGAAAATGATCTAGTTTCAATCTTCTGCAGGTTGCTGTCCAGTTCTCCCAACACCATCTGTTAAAAAGGCTGTCTTCTTTCCATTGGATATTCTTTCCTGCTTTGTCAAAGATTAGTTGGCTGTATACCTTAGGGTCCAGGTCTGAGTTCTTAATTCTGTTCCATTGGTCTATGTGTCTGTTTTTGTGCCAATACCATACTGTCGTGATGATGACAGCTTTGTAGTAGAGGCTACAGTCTGGGATGGTGATACCTCCCGCTTTGGTTTTATTTTTCAGTATTACTTTGGCTATTCAGGGTCTTTTGCGGTTCCATACAAATTTTAGGATAGTTTGTTCTAGTTTTGAGAAGTATGCTGGTGCAATTTTAATTGGAATTGCATTGAATGTGTAGATTACTTTGGGTAGTAATGACATTTTAACTATATTTATTTTTCCTACCCATGAGCATGGAATGTTTTTCCATTTCTTTGTGTCTTCGTCAATTTCCTTCATGTTTTCTATAGTTTTCATGATACAGATCTCTTGTATCCTTGGTTAGGTTTATTCCTAGGTACTTTATGGTTTCTTGTGCAATTGTGAATGGGATCAGTTTCTTGATTTATAGCAGGAGATCATTGAAGATCTCCTGCTATTCCTTGCTGGCCTGCCAAGTTTCAGTAGATAGGTCTGTCACCACTCTGATAGGTTTCCCTTTGTATGTTAGGGCTCTTTTCTCCCTAGCTGCTTTCAAAATTCTCTCCTTGTCCTTATATTTTGTCATTTTTACTTTGATATGCCGTGCAGAAGATCGATTCAATTACATCTGAGGGGAGTCTTCTGAGCCTCTTGTATTTCAACTTTTACTTCCTTCTCCACGTTGGGGAGGTTCTCTGCTGTAATTTGTTCCAGGACTCCTTTAGCACCTTTCCCTCTCTCTTCCTCTTCTGGGATTCCTATGATACAGATATTGTTGTGTTTGACCATATCACTGAGCTCTCAGACTCTTCTTTCATGTTCCTGGATCAGTTTGTCTCTTTTTTTCTTAGTTTCCTCTTTTTCTGTAATGGTGTCTTCTAAATCACTTATTCTCCTTTCTGCCTCTTCAATCCGTGCATTGGATGCCTCTAATTTATTATGTATGTCATTTATCACATTTTTAAATTCATCATGCCTATTTTTATTCTCCATGTTGTCTGTAGCCATAGTTTCTTTGATGTCCCCTGTGCTTTTTTCAATCCCAGCTATTAATTTTATGATTATTATTCTAAAATCTTGTTCAGTTATGCCGCTTATATCTATTTTGAGCAGTTCATTAGCTGTCAATTCTTCTTGAAATTTCTTTTAATGAGAGCTCTTTGTTTAGTCATTTTAGTTAGCTTTCTGTCTCTTGTTGGTTTTAAAGACTTGTTATTCTCTCTGCACCTGTGAGTCCTGTTATATCCAAGAAGACTCTTTGACTGTCCAGGATCTATCCGTTCAGAGAGTGTTTTTGGAATGGTATCTCTTGGTCTCTCTTATTGAGACCTTGGTTATTTTATTTTCCTACTCGTAGTGCTATTTGGGACTCTCCACCTTGTGTGCTCTGGCTTGTTTCTTGAGGTAGCCCTGGAGAAGAAAACAGACTGACAAATACACAGGGAGCAGAGGCCCACAGACACACAGACAAATCCAACTAACATGCAATCCAAGAGGGAAAATGAAAAAGTTAAGAGAAAAGATGGAGGAGGGAAGGCAAATAATAGAACATTTTAAAAATACATAAAAAGGTCAACAAGAAGAAAAGAAAAGGAAAAAAGAAGAAAACGGATGGGCAAAGAATGGTTTAAAGCAATAACCTGATTTCCCAACTACAATTAAGTAGCCGGGTGTATGCAGTGCTGGTTGAAGAGCATGGAGAAAGAGAGAGATGACAGGGTGGGGATGAGGCAAAATTGGAAATACAATGAACAGGCAGAAAGGATAAGAAGCTTTTTTCAAAGAGGTAAAGGGTAGAATATGGTTGGATAGGTGAGAGAAAGACTCTGGTATTATCCAGAGAAACTATATAGTCTAATTACTCCTAAGAGAGAGAGATGACAAGGTCGGTAGGTGTAGAATTTACATGTACAGAATGGACTAGATGTGTCTGTTTAAGCAAGCCAGTGACCAGAGTTAATCAGGTAGGTGTTCCAGGAAAAAGAGAAAAAGAAAAAGAGAAAAGAAAGAAAAAAAAAAGAGGAAAAAAAGAAAAAGGAGGAGGGCAGCTCTCTAGCAGGGCAGTGTGTGATCCAATGCGTCAGGCGAGAGCTCTGCCTTGGCAGTTGTGGGGAGAAGAGTGATGGCGCTCCAGTCCCTTCTTGAATCAAGCACTGCACCTCACTTTTTTGGGTGTGTAAACTCCCTGTGCCGGAGGCGCAGCCAAACTGGGTCGCACTCTTTAACCCAGGCCAGGCCTAGTTTCCAAGTCCCAGTCCGTGCGCCCCACTGAAATTGCCATAGAGACAACCTCGCAGCCAATCCCCTCGGGGCATTCCAAGCCTCTTGGCTAGCCCTGGTGATGGAGCCAGAATCATTGCTCCCTTCTCCTGGTCGGGTTGACGAGCAAGGACAGGGGTTTGCCTGGGGGGCGTGCAGGCCCGCTGGAGAGAGGGAAACCAGGTCCCTCTGTGTCTCGTCACCCGAAACAAGAACTCGCAGGCAAATGTCCCATTTTAAGCCCTTCGCCTTCCCTCTAGAGTTCCAGCCAGCCAGGAGCGCGGAGGTACTCTCGCGGTTCCTCCAGGGATCCAGCCAGCCAGGAGTACAAAGGAGCAGTGAGCACACGCAGCCCCTCCCGGACAAGTTGGTGCGCGGGGACCTGGTGCACAGGGATTTGGCAGGCACGGTCCTTCTGTGCCCCAAGCAGAGGTTTCTCTGTTTCCCAGCGACAGGGACCATATCTTGGTAGTTTCGGAATCTCTCTTTTTCCCCTCTCACTCCCTGCAGAAGGGGATCGTTCCCGTCCCTCGAGTCTCCAATCCCGGCCCAATTTTATCTTCCCCAGTTCACACTCACATTAGAAGCCTTTCTCAGTGGATTCTGCATCCTTTTTCTCCCCATCTCTTGGGTTCTGTAAGGTATCCTATGGCTTCAGATCTTTTCCATGTGAGATATGGGGGCGAGTGCAATGCACGGAGCTCCCTACTTCTCCGCCATCTACAGAGCTTGCTGGATTCTTACCTCCAACCAAGACCTGATGTAGTCACCAGTATGTAGTAACTGGCTCAGCAAGGAAAGGTCATGTGCCTCAGGAGTTCCTAAAGCCAAGCTCTACTCTGACACCGGGGCCCCATCCAGTACAGCTGCTCCGAGTGCGACAAGACCTTCTAGTACCCGAGCCAGCTTCAGAATCACATGATGAAGCACAAAGACATCCGGCCCTACATCTGCTCTGAGTGCGGCATGGAGTTCGTGCAGCCTCACCACCTCAAGCAGCACTCGCTCACAAATGGGATATTTCTTGAATGAAATTTATGTTATTTGATTGAACTATTTAAATACCAATACTACCTGATTACCATCAAAAATAAGTTTCAAAAATTTTGAGATTCCAAGAAGAATTCAGAGGGCTTTCTCTGGAATGATCTCAAAGTGAGAAAGTAAGTTAACAACATACTATCTAATTCTTAAACCAATATCTTCTGCTAGTAAGTGTGATCTCTAAGGATTTGAAATTATATATATTTGGTCTTTCATTAAAACTTTAGTCAGAGACTTTAATGCTACTTATAAAGTTATTTCATTCTAAGAAATGATCCATTATTTTATTATTTTTTTCCTTCCAATTTTGTATTTAAATTCAAGTAAATTAACATACAGTGTAGTTTTGGTTTCAGGGGTAGAATTTAGTGATTCATCACTTACACATAACACCCAGTGCTCATCAAAAGTGATCTCCTTAATGCCCATCACTTATTTAGCCCATCTCCCACCCTCCTCCTTCCATCAACCCTCACTTTGTTCTCTACTTTTAAGAAGTGTCTCTAGGCGCCTGGGTGGCTCAGCTGGCTAAGCGTCCGACTTCAGCTCAGGTCATGATCTCACAGTTTGTGGGCTTGAGCCTCACATCGGACTCTGTGCTGACAGCCAGCTCAGAGCTTGAAGCCCGTCTTTGGATTCTGTGTCTCCCTCTCTCTCTCTGAACCTCCCCTGCTCACACTGTCTCTATCTCTCTCTCAAAAATAAATAAAACATTAAAAATTTTTTAATAAAAAAAGAAGAGTCGCTTATGGTTTTTTTCCCTGTCTCTAGTTTTTCCCCTCTCCTTGTGCTAATGTTTTATTTCTTACATTCCATATATGAGTGAAATTATATAACAGTTGTTTTTCTCAGATAGCCTTATTTCACTTAGCAAAATATACTCTAGTTCCACCAACGTATTTGCAAATGGAAAATTTTCATTCCTTTTGATGGCTAAGTAATATTCCATTGTAGATTTAAACCACATCTTACTTATCCACACATCAGTCAATGAACATTTGGGATCTTTCCATATTTTGGCTATTATTGATAGTGCTTCTAAAACATTGGGGCGCATGCGCCCCTTTGAAACTATTTTTTTATCCTTTGGGTAAAAAACTAGTTGTGCAATTATTGGGTCATTGGGTAGTTCTGTTTTTCACTTTTTGAGGAGCCTCCATACAGTTTCCAGAGTGGCTGCACCAGTGTGCATTCCTACCAACAGTGGAAAAGTGTTCCCCTTTCTCTGCATCCTCGCCAACATCTCTTGTTTCCTGAGCTGTTAATTTTAGCCAATCTGACAGGTGTGAGATGGTAGCTCATTGTAGTCTTGATTTGTATTTCCCTGATGATGAGTGATGTTGAGCATCTTTTTCATGCGTCTGTTAGCCATTTGTATGTCTTCCTTGGAGAAATTTCTGTTCATGTCTTCTGCTCATTTCTTGAGTGGATTATTTATTTTTTGGGTTTTGACTTTGATAAGTTTTTATGGATTTTGGATACTGGCCCTTTATCTGATATGTCATTTGCAAATATCTTATCCAATTCCATAGGCTGCCTTTTAGTTATGTTGTTTCATTTGCTGCGCAGAGTTTGTTATTTTGATGAAGTCCCTATAGTTCATTTTTGCTTTTACTTCCATTGCTTATGGAGACATGTCTAGTAAGAAGTGACTACAGCTGGGACCAAAAGGGCTGCCTAGGTTCTCCTGTGAGAGTTTGGTTGTTTCCTATCTCACATATGGGTCTTTCATTCATTTTGAATTTATATTTGTGCATGGTGTAAGAAAGTGGTCCAGTTTTGTTCTTCCACATGTCACCATTCAGTTTTCCTAACACCATTTGTTGAATGCTTTTTCTGCATTTATTGAAAGGATCATATGGTTCTTTTCCTTTCTTTCATTAACGGGGTATATCACATTGATGGATTTGTGAATATTGAACCAGGCCGGCAGCCCAGGAATAAATCCCACTTGATTATGGTGAATAATTCTTTTAATGTACTGTTGGATTTGATTTGCTGGTATCTTTTTGAGAATTTTTAATCCATGTTCATCAGGGGTATTGGTCTGTATTTCTTTTTAGTGGAGTCTTTGTCCGCTTTTTGGAATCAATGTAATGCTGGCCTCATAGAACGAGTTTGGAAGTTTTCTTCTCATTTCTACTTTTTGGAACTCTTTTGTAAGAATATATACTAACTTTTCTTTAAATGTTTGGTAGAATTCCCCTGGGAGCTACCTGTACCTGGACTTTTGTTTGTTGTAAGATTTTTGATTACTGATTCAATTTATTTGCAGGTTATGGGTCTGTTCAAATTTTCTATTATTTCCTGATTCAGTTTTGGTAGTTTATACGTTTCTAGGAATTTATCCATTACTTCCAGATTGCGAAATTTGTTGGCATATAATTGCTGACTATTCTCTTATTCTCTTATTATTGTCTGTATTTCTGCTGTGTTGGTTGGGATCACTCCTTTTTTCTTCATGATTTTATCCCTCCGGTCCTTTCTCTTTTCTTTCTGATAAGTCTGGCTAGTGTTTATTGATTTTAATTCTTTCAAAGAATCATCTCCTAGTCTCATTGACCTGTTTGGATTTTTCTTAATTTCTATATCATTTATTTCTGCTCTAATTTTTATTATTTCCCTTCCTCTGTTGGTTTTAGGCTTTATTTGCTGTTCTTTTTTTCCAGATTCTTTAGGTGTAAGGTTACATTGTGTATTTGAAAACTTTTTTACTTCTTGAACAAAGAATGCATTTCTAAATACTTCCCTCTTATGACCACCTTTGCTGCATCTCAGTTTTTAGACTGTTGAGTTTTCATTTTCATTTGCTTCCATGTATTTTGTAAATTTATTCTGTAATTTCCTGGTTAACACATTCATTTTTTAGTAGGATGTTCTTTAAGCCCCATGAATTTGAGTTCCTTCCCATTTTTTTCTGTAAATATCTTCAAGTTTCATAGAGTTGTGGTCTGAAAAAATGTACGTTATGACCTCAATCTTTTCATACTTGTTGAGGCCTGATTCGTGACCCGGTATGTAATTTATTCTGGAAAAATGTTCCCTGTGCACTCAAAAAATGTGTATTCTGTTTCTTTAGGATGAAATACTCTGACTATGCCTGTTAAGTCTATCTGATCTGGTGTGTCATTCAAAGCCATTGTTTTCTTGTTGATTTTCTGCTTATTTGATCTGTCCATTGCTGGAAGTGGGGTGTTAAAGTCCCTTGCTATTATTGTATTATTAAATGAGTTTATAGTATCATTATAAATAAGTTTATTATTAATTGCTTTATAAATTTGTCCAATTCCAAGTTGGGTGCATACATATTTACAATTGCTAGATCTCCTATTTGGATGGACCCTTTTATTATAATATAGTGCCCCTTTACATCTCTTATTATAGTGTTTGTTTTAAAAGTCTAGTTTGTCTGATATAAGTATAGCTACTGTAGCTTTCTTTTGACATCCATTAGCATGATAATGGTTCTCCATTCCCTCACTTTTGATTTGGATGGAATTGACTAAAAGGAGTCTCTTAAAGCAGCATATCAATGGGTCTTGTTTTGTTTTGTTTTAATCCATTCTGGTACCCTATGCATTTAGATTGGGGCATTTAGTGCACTAACATTCAGAATAATTGTTGATAGATATGCATTTAGTGCCATTATATTACCTGTGTAGTCATTGCTCCTGTTGATTGCCTTTGTTCCTTTCCAGTTTTTGTTGCTTTTGGTCTCTCTATCCCACTGAAAGGGTCCCCTTCAATAATTCTTGCAGAGCTGCTTTAGTGTTCACAAACACCTTTAGTTTTTACTAGTCTTGGAAACTCTTTCTCTTTCCTTCTATTCTGAATGACAGCATTGCTGGAAAAGTATTCTTGGCTGCATGTTTTTCCCATTTAGCATGTTGAATATATCATGCCACTCCCTTCTGGCCTGCAAAGTTTCTGTGGACAGGTCTGCTGCTGACTTTATGTGTCTATCCTTATAGGTTCAGGACCTTTTTTCCCTACTTGCTTCCAGAATTCTCTTTTTATCTTTTTCAAGTTTCCCTATGATATGTCTTGTTGTTGACCTATTTTTGTTAATTTTGAAGGGAATTCTCTGTGCATCTTGTATGTAAAGGCCTGTTTCCTTCCCTTGTTTAGGGAAGTTACCAGCTATAACTTATTTAAACAAAACTTCTGCCCCCCCCTTTCCCACTTTTCTTTTCCTGGAATTCATACAATATGGATATTATTACATCTTTTGGAATCACTGATTTCTCTAAGTCTATATTTGTGATCTAATAGTTTCTTTCCCCCCTTTTTTCAGTTTAATTATTTTTCATAGTTTTATCTTTTATATCACTATTCATTCCTCTACCTTTTCCATTCTAATTGTGATTATATCAGTCAGTTTTGCATCTTAGTTACAGTGTTTCTTATTTCAGCCTGATTAGTTTTTAGGTCTTTCATCTCTGCAGCAAGGGTTTCAACTGGTGTCTCTATTTATGTTTTCTTTCAAGCCCATCTAGTACTTTTATGACAGTTGTTCTAAATACTTGTTCATATATATCCCTTATATCTTTTTTGAGTAAATCCCTAGCTGTTTTTAATTCTTGACCTTTCTTTTGGGGAGAACTTCTCCATGTTATTATTTTGTCTAGGTTTCTGTCTTTTGCATGTTATGAAAGCTTGTTATATTTCCTGCTCATGGAAATAATGCTCGGTTAAGAAGGGCCATACAATGTCCAGTGCCTGGCATTTTAGGAAGTGTTACTGGTGTATGCTCTGTGCACTCTGCTGTTGTGCTCTGGCTGCTTTTTTCCACGGACTAGTCCTCTGCAGAGTTTCTTCTTGCTTGCAGTGGGGAGTGTCTGGATCTTTAAGTAAGTGTGCTTTGATTTGTTTGTTAAAATAAGCCTGCTACATTCTCTGCCTCTAATTGTTCAGATCTTTCTCTTAATCGTCTGATTGATTTCCTAGGTGTACTAAGTGATTTGATGTTAATCTAGCTGTCTTTGAGGGATGAGGTAAGCCCAGGATCCCCCTACTACTCTGCCATCTTAACCCACCTCCCTCAGAAAGGGTTCATTATTTTAGTCGTTCATCAAAACACAGAGTGGTGTATCACCATATTTTTTCAAGTCTTCTGAAAATAGATCCCATCTAAATTTGAGTTCTTCCAAAAGACCTTGAGGCAGATTTTCAATAGTCTTTGTTTATATAGGAGCCTCAGGAAGGGGAACCAGGGAATGGTAACTGGAAGATAAGGTAGCCAGTGAGAGTGCAATATTAAGCCTGCGGTCACCACAGGCAACTGGGGTATATCCTGACTTGAAAACTTTGGGAAATGTTGTTAAACACACATCGAGGGCACCTTCACCATTCAATTGGTTGAGCGTCCAACTTTGACTCTGGTCATAATTTCATGGTTCATGGGTTTGAGCCCGTCTATGGTTCTGAGCTGACAGCTCAGAGCCTGGAGCCTGCTCCAAATTCTGCCTCTCTCTCTCTCATCTGTAAATACAGATTATTGGGAATCATTTACTGAGGGCTGATACCAGAGGTGTTAATTCACCACAATAGCAGACTGACTTGTAAGACGTTCCCATAGATTCCAGAAAAATGCCCTCTGGTCAAGATAGGCTGGTCCTGGAAATCCTCAATAGCATATCAGAATGGTTGGTATGAGGGCTGCAAATGGAATCTTCTATATACGTTATCCAATGTGATTTCAGTGAAAAAATGTGAATTTGGTTTTTTACGGTTTTTAAAGGAAATTAAAATTCATAATAAATTCATAATTCATAAATTCCTTTGAATATTCTTGCCAAATATTAGTTGATCATTTATCAACTGGTTTTCTATATACTATCAGATCTATGTTCAATTTTCCCCATATGATTCATTTTATATTCATCTTTTAGCATTTTATTATTCATTTTATCCTGTGAATTTTTATATCAGTAGTCATAATCTAATTTCCAAGAACTTTTCTCCTATTTTTCTCATTTTTATAATAGCCTAATTGTATTCTAAGTATAAAACATTTTCTCAATTTCTGTGAATAGCTAAAATAAATTTTAAAGGTTATTTTCCAATCCTGTAATAATTTCTTTGAAAGTTAATTTTTGTTTATGCAGCTCAGTCTTTTTTGTTCATGTTGTTGGTTTTCTTCAAATATGTATTTTTTATTGCTTTTCAATCCAGATTTAGGAAAGCACAATTCCTTCAGTTAGTACAGGTGCCTAATGCAAGATATGTGACATGCATATTTCTATAATAGGCTTTCTCCTCAGTACAAGTGTTGATGGCCCAGCTATCCTACAGGGAGTATGGAGCAAGCAGCAGACAGAAACAGGCAAGTAAATCCCCAAAACTGCTCTGATAAAGTATTAGAGGAACACTTTAGCTCATTTCACTTTAGAGGAATGACATTCTCTCTACTTCTTCCCTTTTCACCCTTCCTTAAGACTCTTGGTCTCTTAGGATTTTATCTGTTTATTTTCTCAGGAATTAATATGTGTTCTTAGATTTCTCAGGTGGAGTGCAACTTCTTCTAAAATGTTTTCTAGACTTTCCCTACAAACAGAGGCCACAATTGCCAGCTGATAGTTCTGTGAAGGAAAGAGAGCCTATTGCACCTGCAGCAGTTTATAAGTACCTTTCTTACTACCCACATCTATCTTTAATTTTGTACAGTTTTTGCCAGATTTGGAGCTTCTTTGGTGATTCCCCTGGGAAGCCGTGTACTATGGCTTGTTGTCTTAGATGTATTTATTCTTCCTTATTCCTACCATTTGCTTCCTTCTCAAAATATGAACAGTTTTTCCAGTATCCTAAATTGATAATTTCAAAAACAATTTTTACACCATAATTACTTCTACATTATTTTTCATATTGATTGTCTTTAATTAATATGTTTATTTTATAGAGCAATTTTATGGGAAATTATTACAGAAAAATTGAGTGGCAAGTACAGTACGAGAATCTCTTATATTTATCTCTGTCCTCCTGCACCCAGGTGATGGTTTATCCTAATATTAACACATTGCATTAGTGGGGTACATTCATCACAATTGATGAAACAATACTGATAGCTTTTACAACTTTTTTGAAGTATAATTTAAAATTAAATCATAAGATATTTGAAGTATACAATGCAATGATCCGATATATCTATTTATTATGAAATGATTCCCCTCATTGAGGTGAATCACATATTTACCTTCTTTTTGGTTTTGTTTCTATGTTCTGTTCTCTTGAAAATTTCAATTATGCAATATAGTGTTACCAATCTTCTACCATTTGTATATTAGATTCTCAGTCTTTATTCAAATTATAACTAGCATTTGTACCTTTTAGCAACATTTTCCCTACCTCCAAGCCCATGGAAACCACCATTCTACTCTGTTCCCCTATTTTTATGACTTTTGCTTTTTTGGGGTTCAGATTTCACAAATAAGTGGAGTGTTTGTTTTTCTCTTTCTGGTTCCTTTGCTTAGCCCTGAAGTTTCATCCATGTAGCCAGACACACAAAAAGGAAGAATTTAATTCCTTTCAAGGCTGAATAATATTCCATAGCGTGAATTCTTTACTGGTATGTATTTCCTTACCTAAGTGAATAATCTCAATTTATATATATATAATATATATGTATATGTATGTATATATAAAAATATGCACACATATGCATATACACTCACACATGCACATCACAAATTTTTATCCATTTATCCATCAGTGGACACAGAGCCATACTTTAGTTATTATAAATAATGTTGCAATGAACATGAGAGTAAAGATACTTCTTTGAGAAAATTATTTTGTGTCCTTTGGATATAAAACCAGAGTGAGACAATTGGATCATATGGTATATTTATTTTTAACCTTTTATTTTACTTTAAAGTTTATTTAATTATTGTGTGTGAGATAGAGAGAAAGAGAGTGCAAGTGGGGGGAGGGTAAGGGAGACAAGGAGACAGAAAGAATCCCAAACAGGCTCGACAATGTCAGTGTGGAGCCTGGTATGGGGCTCAGCTTCACGAACCTGAGATCATGACCTGAGCTGAAACCAAGAGTCAGATGCTTAACTGACTGAGGCACCTAGACACCTTGTTTTTAACTTTTTAAAGAAACCTCATACTGTCTTCATAGTGACTCTACTGGTTTATATTACCTCAGCCAGTGTATAAAGATTCCCTTTTTTTCCACATAAGCTTCAGGATTTACACTGTGAGCAGGTATCTCACTGTGATTTTCATTTGTCTTTCCCTGATGATTGGTGATGCTGCTTTAGATCTCTAAATTTGTTTCCAGGTAATAATTGTTTATAAAATTAAAATATAACTTTCTGATATGAAAGATTATTTGAAATAGCAAAACATAGATTATTTTTATAAATATATACTTGATACCAAAACTGCTTTAATACATTCATTTTTTTAATACTTTTATCATGCTTTAAATATAGTCCAAAATAATTGAATAATTGAAGAAAATATATATTTGTATTACTTAAATGTTAATATTTATTGAATACTTTATCAGACACTGGATGTTACCAGGTTGTTGTTATTAACCTCTATTCTGGGAGTCAGCACAAAGCCTGACACAGGGCTCAAACCCATGAATTGTGAGATCATGACCTGAGCCGAAGTTGGACGCTTAACCGACTGAGTCACCCAGGCGCCACTAGACATGCTATTTAAAAAAAAAACAACACACACTAAAACAAGGCTCTGACATCAAGTGAAGGCCATGTGCACAAACTATTGAATTTCAAAAGACCACCTATCACATAAGGTATCCTACAGATGAAAAGCAAAAAGAATAATAAAATTAAATATGATTAGTCTCAGCACATAATTTACTCAGATGAGTAAGTAATGTGATTAATATATTTACTTTTCTATTGAAGGTAATCGTATAAAGAAAAAATACACAAATTAAATATACATAACTCTTGCAAGGTATGGCTTAGGAATTAGCACATGCCTAAATGGAAAAAGCAGCAGAAAATATCAGGCTCTGTCTAATGTGCATGTGCTCTTATTCTCTCTGTGACCTTGAAATCTCATGGCTTTTCTACCATGAGGTTGCTCCCAAATGCCTCAACCAGCTGTTATTCAGCTTTTATGGCTGTGTTTGTGGAAGTGTGGTTCTATAGCAGTAGAAATCTCCTGACGTTTTAAAAATTGATAGTAAACATGATCCAAATTTAAAGACATGAGAACAAATGAATTCCTAACATGGTAGAATTATGACAATCAATTACACAGAAGCACATCAAAAGTAAAAAAGTAGAGGGGGGAGAATAATCAGTAACTTGATTTCCCATAGAGTATAATATTAAATGCACAGTGTCAATTCCAAATACTTTAAACACATATTAAAAGTTAAGCAATTTAGTTTGGTAAACTGAAGAGATTCAATGCCTGAGAAGTACTTCTGTACATGCAAAGCAATACAGAGATTTTAATGGTTTCAGAAGAAGTTACAAAATATAAAGAACACTTTATTATACTATACTAATAGGACATCCACATAAGTAAATAGTTAAACTTTTAAAATATCATCTAAATGTATGCAATGCAAAATGCTTTAACTTGTAGAACTTTAGAAATTAATGTGCTGATACCATATAAAGGAAATGATGATAATTCATTTACCACATTATATAAATGCATTCAAGGAAGAAAAGCAAGCAAATATAATCTTCACGGAAAAATAGAAAATAGGAACCAATATAGATTTGAAGGACAATCTGAAAGATATCTAGATGAGGACTATAATAATAATCTATAAGAGATGAAAGATCAGGTGTAATTTGTAATAGTTGTTGAATATCATGGTAGTCATAACTTTTTCTGAGAGAGAGAAAGAGAGGGAGAGAATTCCACATTTTCAAGCATATCCAACTTTAAAAAAACATCTCAGAATGCGACAAAAGAAGTGAAGAGAAACAATGCTTATATCCATAAGATGCTCATATTTTCTGAACAAGGGAAGAAAGAAAACTATAATTTTAATGAAATGCATACATTTCTTATTGATAATAAACACATAATAAACGTAGCAAAAAGAGAAATAAGCCAGTGCTAGTGCTATCATTCTACCACTAAATGATAAGCAAAGCAGACTGTTAATCAACAAGAAGTGTTAGTTGCTTCTCAATGAATAAAGAATGCAATATGGACAGAACTTCACTGAGTGAACATATTGCAAACAACAAAAATCTGGAAGCATGTAGTAATTAAATAAATGAGATAAACTATATACAACAAAAAGATGGTCCAAGCAGATTATAAAGCTTGTATTCAATTCAACAGATGGCCCATATGCCTGACCAAATTACCTAACAGTGAAAATTGTGATTTAATGAACACTGGGAAGACTGTGGAATTTGGTTGTCCCAAAATTTATATAACTCTAAAGTACCAACTCTAAAATAATAATTCAGTAATAATTACAAACCTCAAAGCTTTTGTTTATAAACAACATAAAAATTCATCAGTCCCCATGAAATATGTGATGAGATTTATTAAATATTGAAATAAACTGAGTAATTTTTTTAAAAAGAGGAAGACTTTTGGGGCACCTGGGTGGCTCAATTGGTTAAACTTCCAAGTTTGGCTCAGGTCATGAGGTCATGGTTTGTAAGTTCGAGCCCCATACTGGGCTCATTGCTGTCATTTCTGTACCCCTCTCTTTGCCCACCCCCTCTCAAAAATAAAGAGAACACTCAAAAAAAAGGAAGACTTTTGGGGCACTTGGGTTTCTCAGTCAAACATCTGACTTTCTTTAAAAAATTTTAATGTTTTATATTTGTCTCTGACAGAGATATATATAAATTTAAATATATTATGTAAATTTAAAGTAGATGTTCAATAAAATTTTCAAAAATATTGTAATAAACAGTATTATAATTAAAACAATTATAGGGAAGTGCCTGGATGGTTCAGTCAGCTAAGAGTTTGACTTTTGATATTGGCTCAGGTCATGATCTCATGGTTCATGGGTTTGAGCCCCACAGGGGGCTTTGTGCTGACAACATACAGAGCCTGCTTAGAATTCCCTCTTTCTCTCTGTCCCTCACCACATTCAAATATGCACTTTCACTCTCTATCAAAATAAATAAATAAACATAAAATTTTTAAACAATTGTATGCATTTTTTAAATTTCCCATTAATTTTAGATTTTTTATTATATTTCACACATAAATATTTATTGTACAAATATAAAGAGAAACACTACTCTTTAGTATGAAACTTTTTCTTTTTTAAATTTTTATTTATTAGGTTTTTTTTTATGTTTCAAGTTTTTATTTAAATTCTAGTTAGCTCATTAATACCCTTCATACATCTATCCTTTTCCCCTACCCACCTCCCTCCCTCAACCCTCAGTTTGTTCTCTATACGTATCTTATAGTTTGCCTCCCTCTCTTTTTTCCCTTTCTTTCCCCTACATCTATCTGTTTTGTTTCTTAAATTCTACTAATGATTGAAATCATATGGTATTTGTCTTTCTCTGACTTTTTTTATTTTTTATTTTTTATTTATTTATATTTTATTTTTTATTTGCTTAGCATAATACACTTTAGCTCTACTACGTCATTGCAGATGGCAACATTTCATTCTTTTTCATGGCTAACCAGTATTTCATTGTATGTATATACCACATCGTTTTTTATCCATTCATTAGTCGATGGCCATTTGGGCTCTTTACATAATTTGACTATTGTTGATAATGCTGCTACAAATATCAGGATGTATATGCCCCTTTGAATCAGTATTTTTATATCCTTTGGGTAAATACTTACAAGTATAATTGCTGGGTTGTAGGGTAGTTCTTTCTATTTTTAACTTTTTGAGGAACTTCCATACTCAAAAAACTAAGCATTCATTTCTAAATCTTAGTATCTTCATAAAAGTAAATATAGTCATAATTTGGAAGTGAGTTTTTTTTTTTTTGAGGAGTGGATTGTATTTGTAGGAACACTTGATGATTTATGGTCAAGATACCAACGAATATCTTTTTAAAATCTGTATTACATATTAATATAAATATTACCATAACACATCAATGAATTCTAATAAATGAAGTTACATGCAGGTTGATTCTACCAAGTTCTTATTCTATTTTCATCTTTGGTTGTATGATCTTTCATTTACTGAAACAGAATCCATCCTTCTCATAAGTCTTTCAGGGGACCTGCATGTATTGATACATCTAATTATCAACGTACTCACCAAATAGCTTTTTCTTCTTCTTTTTTCTTTTTAATTTTAGTTAGCTAACATACAGTGAAATAATGTTTTCAGGAGTAGAATTCAGTGATTCATCACTTACATATACCACCAGCGCTCATCACAAGTGTACTCCTTAATACTCATCACTCATATCTAGCCCGTCTGCCACCCACCTCTCTCTATGAACCTTCAGTTTGTTCTTTATTGTTAAGAGTCACTTGTGATTTGTCTCCCTCTTTCCTCTTCTCCCACTTCCCATATTTTCATCTGTTTTGTTTCTTAAATCCCACACATGAATAAACTCATATGGTATTTGTCCCTCTCTGACTGACTTATTTCACTTAGCATAATACATTCTAGTTCCATCCAGGTTGAATGAAATCTTACCAAGTAGCTTCTTCTATATTGTTTTCCCTTGAATCAAGTGAAGTTTCCTCATGTTTACCTGTTGATGTTGCTCACTGTCTGGTTCACAAGTGATGTGCCCTGGACTGTTGCGCCAAGATCCACCAGACACTGAGGTTCTTCATCAGTCGTGAGTTACATGTAAATTTGAGGAACCTCCTCTATGTTTTCATACAGACCCCAAAGTATCACCATGTGCCACAAAACTTTCACTAGTCTTTCATAAAAAAAGTCTTATTTATCTTCTATAAAAAGCATCTAGCATCTATTACTCAGTCATACACATTAATAAGTATAAACTTTGGCAGGAAACTGATAAACCAATTTCTTTTTTGAGATGGAAATAAAATAAAACATTTTAGAAGTAGCCTTGTAGAGAGTCCCTTAATATGGGAAACTAGGTCATATTATCAACCTGAACATTATTTCCTCAGAGCCTATCAAGGTCTTCAAAATTTTTCTTTCATAATCTTAATCCCACTAAATGATCTTTTTGATCATATCCCCAAACTGTAGAACATGTTGGTAGAAACTAATCTTGTTATTTCTAAATAATGGTTTTACAGATTCTGTCATTTTCAACACATAAGTTGGTCCTCAATTTCAGTCAAGCCTCATGCTCAAGATATTCTTCTTTATACCATAAAGTTATTTCCCTTTTTATGTTATGTCAAGTGTATCAAATTTTGCCTGCAAGGCTTTCATTCTGCTCCCTTTGAACCATTTTTTCTTTGAAAAAGTATCCTCATCTTTATCCATGGGGGTCATCCCATGTCAGCTCTAGTGAGATACATAACTTGGGCCTAGCCAATGAGTACATTTCATTAGACTATTTCAGGCATTTGAAAATGACCCCCGAAATGAATGAGACTCAATCCCAGCACTTGTTGAAAGTTGATGGAATAAAAATCTCTCTTTCTAGTAAATCACTAGCTATAAAGCCTATAAAGGACCTCTCAGGGGCAACTAAGTTGGAGAATTGCTGCTTGACAGTGAAACTAACCTAAATGAAAGCACAGATATGAGATGCACATAGGGAGATGGGAATGGGCCAAATCTTTATAACATTGTTTGACCCTGATAATCTGGCCACTCCTGGATTTCAAACCTTCCTTTGGATTTTTCTTTTATATAAACCAATATATTCCCTTATTTATGAAAGTCAATTTGAGTTACATCTTGTGTGGCAATGGAATTGATTTTGGTGATTAAATCTAGTTGTATAAATCACTTTCGTTTTCTAATACAATCGTCTCTTTTTTAATGTTTATTTGTTTATATTGCGAAAAGAGAGATAGATAGTGAGCAAAGGAGGGGCAGAGAAAGATGGAGACAGAGAATCCCAAGCAGACTTCAGAGCTGTCAGTGTACAGCCCAATGCAGAGCTTGAACTCAAGGACATCTGGATCATGACCTAAGATGAAATCAAGGGTCAGATGCTTAACTGAGCCATTCAGACACCCCACAATCATTTGTTTTAAAAAAGAAAAACATATATATATCAAATGTTGTCTGCTATGGAAAATGTTATTACAATCCTGTAAATTTGTTCTTTACTCTGGCTATATTATGTTTTAAAAATTCTAGTAATTTCTCATTTGTACAGTTACCATATATATATATACTTGCATATGTATCTATCTATCCATCTATAGATACAAATATAGGCTGTAGAATTACAGATACAGATATTTATATAAATATAGATAGATCTTGATAATTTCTTAGTATATCTGGGCTTACTATAACAAAATACCATAGCCTGGGTGGCTAAAACAACAAACATTTATTTCTTACAGTTTTGGAGCCTGGAAAATCCAAGATTTGGGTTTTGGTGAGAGCCTGCTTCCTGATTCATAGAGAACCTTCTTTTCACTATAACTTCACAAAGTGTAATGGGCAAGGCAACTTTCATTTATAAATGTATTTCTCTCATTCATGAGTGCCCCACCTTCATGACCTAATTATCTTCCAAATGCCTCACCTCCTAAAACAACACACTAGGGGTTAGTTTTCAACATAAATTTGGGGGAAGACACAAACATGGGGTATATATTACATTATATAAATTGTGCATAAATTCACAAGTGGACAAATGAGATATCATCTTCACGCAAATATATTTCTTTCTTATTAAAACATTTTATGGATTTTTGCTATAGCATCGGAAAAAAACAGTGATAATCTAAACGAGAACTGTGGTCAAATATTGAAATGATTAGGGGAGCCTGGGAGGCTTGGCTTGTTAAGCGTCCAACTTCCGTTCGGGTCATGATCTCATGATTTTTGGGTTCAAGCCCTGCATCGGGCTCTGCTCAGAGCCTGGAGCCTGCTTCAGATTCTGTCTCTCTCTCTCTCTCTCTGCCCCTACCTTGTTCACACTGTCTCTCTCTCTCTCTCTCTCTCAAAATAAACATTAAAAATTTTTTAAAATGGAAATTATTATCATGAATTTATAATCCTATGGTTGATGAAACAGTTCAATAAGACATTTTAAGCTTGTGAAAGATCAGTGTGATTTTTAATTAATTAATTATTATTATTATTTTTTTTGATAAGCATAGTCTATGAATATTGAACATGAAAACAATAGCAACAAACCTTACCTTGAGAATTTTCTCATCTTGGAAATACCTTGTGTTCTTCATGCATAAAGACAGTGACTTCAATAGCAGATTCACTTGAGATTTGCCATCGAAGCAAATGTAGTTTTAGAATCTGCACTTCTCCTCATAGATAAGGCTATTTCAAGATGATAGCTGCCTTCTAAAATGAAAAGGCAACAAAAACTTGAAGGCAATATGTCTTTATTTCATCAAGGAACTTTTACAGTAGAGTTTTTTTTTAATTCATAATGTTAACTTAATAATACAAAAAAATTCCTAGTGACCATTTCTAAAAACTCAAATTCATTGTGAAAAAATAGCAATTTTAATTCCACCCTGCTTTCTCTATTAAAAAATGGAAAGTTAAAAACCTTATGTAAATTAACAGAGTGTAATGTTAAATTTATCCCCTTTCATGTATAAATAGTATCAGATTTTATAAAATATTAGGCAACCATTACCAGTAGCTAATAGCAAAATATATTTTATTATGTGGAAAAATACAGAGCACAGAATTGCAAAGTAAAATAATATATCAGTCAAGAGTTTATGTTCTAGAGTCAGACTCCCTGGCTTTGAATTCCATTTTTACAACTTCTATCTTTGTTTTTAAACCATCTGTACATTTAGTTTCTTCATTGTTGGAATAAGAAATAATAGCCTTACTGTCAATTATTCTTTGGGGTATTTAATGAGTCAGTGAATGCAAAATGCTTAGAATAGTACCAGACAGATAGTATAACCTTCCTAAATGTTTATGATAGATTAAGTGATAAATAGATACACTGTGCTATAGAATTCTCTCCATGTATGTATAACTAAGCAGACAGAGAGGGGGATATAAAGGAAAGTAAATACTTAAACTGGTGATGATTTCTGAGTTTTAGTAGAGGTGATCTGATAGTCTGAATCCTTCTGTTTTGTGTCTCTCCACCAAAAAAGAAAGAAATTATAGGGGTGCCTGGGTGGCTCAGTCAGTTAAGCGTCTGACTTTGGCTCAGGTCATGATCTCATGGTTCTTGGGTTCAAGCCCCATGTTGGGCTCTGTGCTGACAGCTAACTCAGAGCCTGGACTCTGCTTTAGATTCTGTGTCTTCCTCTGTCTCTGACCCTTCCCTGCTCATGCTCTCTCTCTCTCTCAGAAATAAATAAAACACATGCACATGGATATAAAGAGACATAAAAATGGACTGTGACAGAGAAAATCACAACAACAAAACAAAACAAAACAAAAACCACAGAGAGATTGAGAAAGTCCACATATATAAATTACATTTCTTTAATTAATAAGCTTTTTAATTATCATAGTCAGACAACAGAAAACAGTTTACTTATTTGGTAAAACCATAAACTTCATGCATTTATATTTTCACTGATATTTTCATTTATATTATCAATTGCTAGATTTCTTAGAACAAAAATTTAACTGGTTTACCCCAACTAGTAACTACATCCACTCTTTTTCCACGAGCTTCTGAGAGCCATGAAGCCAATAATATACATTCCAGCCAGATATTCATATGCAGCCTGCAAAATTCATGTTGAATATCCATTTCTTGGAAACATCATACACCCGCCCCACTTCACTTCTTTCTAAAAGAAGTAAATGAGCACATTCCACAGAAGGATGGAGTTTCTCTAGCATTATTGGCAGCCACAGCTTTTCAGAATGACACTTTCACTGAGACAGATCCTTCTAAGGACAATTCCTTTAGAATCGTATCGTCATTCTTTGCACCACTTATGGCATAAGAGCAGATATTTACTAAATGATACATGTGTCAAGCAGAATTCACATGTTAAGCCCTGGCATAACTGGGAGAGCATCTGGTCTGTTTCCTATCTACCCCATTGGCTCTATGACTCTCTAGACTGTTTGGAGGCAAGTTTCCTATTCAGTCTGAAATTTGTCTTAAATTAGCAACTAATACCACCTAAACTGACAGTGCACTGAAGGCTGCATGTGTATGTTTCTGACCAAATCCATGGACATGAAAGACAGGCTAATAAGGAGAGGAGTCAATGGTTGTATTTCAGGACTCACAGTGCTAACTTATTTATAAAACCTCATAGAAGAAATGCCAAAGATGCAGAATAGTCTACAAATAAGAAATAGTACTCCATTTTTTTCTCATAAGAATGTTTAAAGAGAGATAACATTATATCAGTATAATTAAAAATAAAACTACCCTACAATCCAGTAATCTCACTTTTGACTATTTACTCAAAGAATACAAAATCTCTAATTCAAAAGAATATATGCACCACATGTTTATTATAGCATTATTTATAATAGCCAAATTATGGAAGCAGCCAAGTATCCATTGATAGATGAAAGGATAAAGATCTGTTTTAGGGGCAGCTGGGTGGCTTTGTTGGTTATGAGTTCAAGCCCCGCTTCTCTGCGGACAGTTCAAAGCCTGGAACTTGCTTCAGATTCTGTGTTTCCCTCTCTCTCTGCCCCTCCCCTGCTCATGCTCTCTCTCTCTTTTTCTCTCTCTCTCACTCAAAAATACTAAATAAACCTTATTTTATACAACTAAATAAACATAAGTAAAAAATTTTAAATAAAAAGATGTATAGATATACAATGGAATATTACTCAGCCTTTAAAAAGAATGAAATCTTATCACTTTGCAGCAATGTGGATGGAGCTAGAGAGTATTATGCTAAGTGAAATAAGTCAGCCAGAGAAGGACAAATACCATATGTTTGCACTTAAAGGAGGATTAGGAGGAACTTAACGGAGGACCATGGGGGAGAAGAAGGGGGGAAATAGGGGAGAGGGAGAGAGGCAAACCATGAAAGACTCTTGAATGCTGAGAACAAACTAAGGACTGATGGGTGTGGGGGGGGGGGGGGGGGAGATGTGCATGGAGGAGGGCACTTGTGGGGATGAGCACTGGGTGTTATATGGAAACCAACTTGACAATAAACTATTTGTAAAAAAAAAAGGTGATACACATAAAAAATTTAAAAATTTTAAAAAATAAACATAATACATAATGTATCAATCCAATTTCAATCATACTAGAAATAGTCAATAGTTTTCTTTATGAAATATGCTATGAGAGTCTTATGCATGATTGAGACCATGACTATGATAAAGTATGTGATGGAATTTAATGTTTAATGTCTATTTTTTAGCATTCTTGAAATAAGTTAATCAAAATCTCCCAAACGAGAAAATAAACTATAATTGTCAATCAATACCTATATTAAATAAGCTATCATATTAGGTATACTTTGCTTGGATTTTGTTGGGAGGTGGGCTAACTGGAAATGTGACTGCTTAGGTGATTAATTTGGAGAGTATATTTGGCTTTCTCAGATTAGTACTGAATTAGATGTGGGGGAGCTGGCAGTCACTGACCACATTCTGATAGTTTGAGGTCAATTGCTGCATAGGTTATGGTTGGGCTTCCTAGGCTGGTTGCTTAGAAGTTCTGGCTCAGCTTCTTCCCAGAAGATGTAGGTCAGAGCTCTACTGTTATATATTGTCTCATCATTGTGGATTTATATACAGTCACTTAACATTTATTGAATCTCATGAGATCTCACATGATCTCACAATATGAGATTGAGCCTCATATTAGGATTCTCTGTTTCCCTCCCTCTGTCCCTCCCCTCCTTGCATGCATGTGCGCTCTCTCTCTCTCTCTCTCTCTCTCCCTTTCTCTCTCTTTGAAAAAAATAGTTTAGAAATTTCATTTAATCATAACCATTTATATCAATTGAGGAAAAGCTTCTTTTTGGAGACTTGTAATTAATGCTGTTTAAAGTTCTTATTTTTTACCTTAAAAAAAAAACATATTTCCTTAGCACTTTATGTAGAAATTACTTTAATCCTCACAACCATGCCATGGTACTGTTACACTAGTTTCACAAATTTAACACTAAATCCCCAGTGTCTTCTGGGGAATCAGCAGAATAGGATTGGCAGTTACTCTTGTTAACATTTGTTCAAGACTTGCAAAGCCACTCTTTAAAAAAAACAATGTTCCCAAATAAATATTTTCCCTTTTGATCTTCTTTAAAGTTGAGATAAGAAAATTTCAACAATTATATATATATATATGTATATATATATATATATATACATATATATATATACACAACAATATCTAAAGACCAGAAATCTGTGGTAAGCCAAGGGAGTTCAGAACAATCATAACATTGGCCATGCAGGTGCTCAAAAATTAATATTCATTGGAATGATAAGAAACTACTCTATATGTTTCTCTATAATAATTTATTTTTGGCATTTGGGAAGAAATGCCAAATAAAATATTTTAGAATGATAAGAACAGTTATTTTTATTGTTCTTACTTCTCCACATTTTCCACAATGGATATGTGCTAAATGTATAATCAGAATAAAAAGAATATGCAATATAGAAATAAAGCATATTTTATTTGTTTTACATATTCATTTTCATCTCTATTATGGCTCAAAATCAATGTGATTTGTAATATGCATGGAAAAAGACTCTTATCACTGAAATAGTAAACATCTGGCAAAAGCAAATAAAAACAAGCTCTTTTAAGCATCTAAATCTGATTTGCTTGCACAAAGGAGAGAAATGGAAAATACCCACTAAAAATAGTCCACTATTGACAATAGAAATATTACAATAATCTCTCACCTATTCACCAAAAAAATTCTTTTTTGATTGAATAACTTTAAGAATTCTATTCTATAGGGTTGTCTAGGCTGCTCAGTCGCTTGAGTGTCTGATGCTTGATTTAAGCTCAGGTTATAATCTCAGAGTTCATGGAATTGAGTCCTGCCTGCATTGGTCTCCATGGTTTTAGCACAGAGCCTGCTTTGGATTCTTTCCCTCTTTACCCCTCCCTGCTTGTACTCTCTCTCTCTCTCTCAAAATAAACTTTAAAAAAAAAAAAAAAGAATATTCAGGACACCTGGGTGGCTTAGTCGGTTAAGCGTCCGACTTTCGCTTAGGTCATGATCTCGCGGTTCATGGGTTCGAGCCCCGCGTCGGGCTCTGTGCTGACTGTCAGCTCAGAGCCTGGAGGCTGTTTCAGTCTGTGACTCCCTCTCTCTCTGACCCTCCCCTGCTCACGCTGTCTCTCTCTCTCTCTCTCTGGGTTCGAGCCCCGCGTCGGGCTCTGTGCTGACTGTCAGCTCAGAGCCTGGAGGCTGTTTCAGTCTGTGACTCCCTCTCTCTCTGACCCTCCCCTGCTCACGCTGTCTCTCTCTCTCTTTCCTAGAAATAAATAAAAATAAAAATAAAAGAATATTACTCTGTGGAGTGTAGTTGAGGGGAAAATAAGAAGAATGATGCATCATGGAGACCCAGGATATGAAATGATTATTCAAGGAATTCAACATTAAGCATATTGTTATGTACAAAAAACACCTTTGATACACAAATTGAGGATGAAATAAAAAATACCACTAAAAATATGCGGTGTGATGTTTTTTCCTTCTTTCCCTCCTTCTCTACTTCTCCCCATCTTTCCTGGTTGCAAAACACACAAATAATCTGTCCTCCTAGAGATAATATACAACTTATTAAATATGTGGTTTCAGTCCTGATTAATTATCCTTACTTTATAAATTAACACTTCTAATGATTTTGGTAAATTTTCTTAAATTTCTGAAACACAATTTCCTCATGTATAAAATATACACTACATTATATATAATATTATATTTATATGTAGTATGATATTATACTATATTATTTGTATGCACAACATAGAATAAAATATTTAGTCATCAGAAGAAAGGAATCCTGAGTGCCTGGGAGGCCGAGTCAGTTAAGTGTCTAATTCTTGATTTCAGCTTAGGTCATCATCTCACAAGGTTCATGAGATTGTGCCGCACATCTGGCTCTGTGCTGATAGCATGGAGCCTACTTGGGATTTTCTCTCTCCTCCTCTCTCTCTGTCCCTCCTCTGCTTGCACACACACTGTCTCTCTCTCAAAAAAAGAAAAAATAAACACTATAAAAAGAAGGAAATCCTGACATTTTCAACAACACAGATGAACAGATGAAGCAGAAGGGTATTGCTGTAAGTAAAATATGCTAGACAAAGACAAGTAGTATATGATATCACATACAAGTGGAAGCTTTAAAAAGTTCAGTTCACAGAAACAGAGAGGAGCATGGAAGTTGCCAGGGCCTCTAAGATGGGGCAAATGGGAAATGGGAGATGATAATGAAATGGTACAAACTTTGTTATTAGATGAATATCTTCTGAGGATCAAATGTACAACATTGGTGACTGTAGTTAATAGTATGTATTGCATACTTAAATTAGTTAAGAGAGTAGATTTAAGCGTTCTAACCACACACACAAAAAGATAACTATGTGAGGTGACAGATGTGTTAATTAACTTAATTGTAATAAATATTTCATAATGTGTATGTATATCAAATTATCACCTTATACACATAAAATATATCTTTTTGTTGTTGTTGTTAATTATACCTCTGAGAAATGGGGAGGGAAAAAAAGACGCTTGCTTACATTTTTTTCAAAAGCTGAGTACACAGACTCTTTAATCACTGCTTGTATTCTTCTTTTCACTGAATATTACAAAAACAAACAAACAAGAAGAAATCTTTATAAAAAAAAAGAAATCTTTACCCCAAAGTTAAAATTT
This sequence comes from Hyaena hyaena, assembly GCF_003009895.1. Taxonomy (NCBI): domain Eukaryota; kingdom Metazoa; phylum Chordata; class Mammalia; order Carnivora; family Hyaenidae; genus Hyaena; species Hyaena hyaena. The sequence continues at coordinate 54,761 of NW_024082573.1, read as the reverse complement.
TTTTTTCCAAGTTGGCTTAGACCAATTAATTTTTTTAAAATAGGAATTTGACCTTGTTGCAAAAGGGAAGCACTTACACTGGGAGATGTTTTTTTGTTGGTTGTTTTGTTTTGTTTTGTAATTCATTTTCTAGCATATTTTAGAGCTTCATCTGACTATGAATTAGATAAAAGAAAAAGTAAAAGATCCTTCACCACAGGGAGCTTGAGGAGCATTTACATGTGTCAGTCCACAGTTCTGAAAGTGATCATTTGATATCTCTCCATGTTATCCTTTTGTTTAATGTTTATTTATTTATTTTGAGAGGTAGGGAGAGCATGCATGCATGAAAGGGGAAGGGGCAAAGAGAGAAGAATCCCAAACAGGCTCCACACTATCAGTGCAGAGCCCAACACAGGGATGGATCTCATGATCATGAGATCATGATCTGAGCTGAAATCAAGAGTTGGACACTTAGCAGATTGAGTGTCCCAGTTTCTGCATAAGACCTTTTAGTGTATTTATTCAGTTCACTGAGAGTAAACTCAGTAAGGGGACCAAAAGACCAAGACCACAATGAAAGAATGCTAACTGATGCTACCTCAGACATATAATGATGAAAGTATTCTAGCTGTTAGTGGTAAACTGTATAAACTCAAGCCCTAACTGGATCATTTGTGGCTTGCTTTTCCAACCATGGTTCTCAAGCAGGGCAATTTTGTGTCCTAGGAGAATTTGGCAATATTTGGAGACTATTTTGATTGCCACACTGGAGAGCTACTATGGACATCTGGTGGGTAGAGGCCACAGATCCTTCTAAATATACACAGAAAAGACCACCATTCCCCAACCAATTGTCCATAGTGCTGTGATTGAGAAACCTCACTGTATTGTGACAATAAGGGAAAGGAAACTTTACTAAGCAATGGTTTATAAAATATTCATTTTTTAACATCTGATGTGCAAATTTTCCCTTCCATCCATTTTCTCTTTTCAAACATATTTTTAGTCATAAATAATACATATTATTGCAAAAACTTTGAGCCAAAAGGTGAGGGGCTTGCAAATGAGGATATACCAACCATTGTTTGATCTCAAACTCTATTCGGGTAAAAGGTCAGGGGTTGAGCAACCTAGCTCCTCCTGGCTGCAGCAAGCCCCTGAGATGTAAATCTTTAATTAACATTGTGATTAGAACAGTCAAACATGTTCTTCAAGCGACTGTTAAGCCACCACCCATCTCTAACTGCAAAATTCTTGCTTCTGTACACCGGCTTCGCCCCTCTCCCTAAATAAACCCTGAGCTATGGCTCCATGGCGCGCTCTTCCGAGGACTCTTTGGGTGCTCGGGAGGGGCTGTCCGGCCGGACTAAAAAAAACCTGAATAACCAACTCCTTTTGTGTTTGTGGGCTTTGTCCTCGGTGATTCTCCTTTGGAAAAGGTGGTCTAACACTATGACACTTTAATGTGACATAGTAATAGATAAAATTTATATAATTCTCTAGCACCCCTCTGATTAACTAAGAAATAGACAATGAATATATTAACAAGTCATCATTTTGAACTGGTTGTGCCAGTGAGAGTAGGTAGATACAAATAGAGAACTTGTAATATTGTGATTTACAATAAGAAGTACATATTTGGTCTTCGAACCCTTTTTTGGAACAGAACATCTAAAAACCTTGGAATTTTCTAAGTAATGAGAGTAATAAAGGTGCTTTTATTATGCAAACGAGGGTACTTTTTGAAAGCCCCTTAGGTTGTGAGCTGGTTGCCAGTGGAGCCAACCATGTGATTAGACGGTTGAAACTTTCAGCACCACCCCTCAAACTCTGCGGAGGGGAAAGGGCTAGAGATTGAGTTCAGTTGCCAAGAGCCAATGATTTAATCTATTAAATTGATAGAATTAATTAATTAATATATTAAATCTAATAATTGATAATAATGTCAATGATTACAAGTGAATAAATAATTCATTTATTGTTTGTCATGCCAAATAATTAAAACTCCATAAGAGTCCAACAGGTTGGGTTCAGTTAGCATAGTTAGTTAACACATGGAAGTGCTGGGAGAGTGGCATTAGGGGAGGCCATCGGAGCTTTGCACCCTTTCCCCATATCTTGCCACACAAATCTCTTCCATCTGACTTTACTGAGTTATATCCTTTTATAATAACTAGTAATCTAGTAGCTAAAATGTTTCTCTGAGTTCTGTGAGCCACTGTAATAACTTAATTGAATTGCAAAAGGGAGAAGGTATCTTAAAACACAGAAGTTTTAAAAAATAATTCTGGAGTCTGAGAAGTTTGAGATTAGGGTTCTAGTAAGGTCAACTTTTGATAAGACCGTCTTTCTGGTTTGTAGATGGCTGTCTTCTCACTGTGTCTTTACGTGGTGGGGAGAGCAAGCTCCAGCTTTGCTTTCTCTTCTTACAAAGACACCAATCTTATCACAGAGGCTTGACATCATAACCTCATCTAAGCCTAATTACCTCCCAAAGGCCCCACTTTTAAATATTATCATATTGGGGGTTAGGATTTTAACACCTACATTTGGGGGAGATACAAACATGTAGTTCATTACAATTTAGACTAGACTAGACTAGACTAGAATAGAAAACTTAGACATAACATAAACATAAAATTAAATCTTTCCAAAATATTAAATGATGGAGGAAAGAGGCTAGATGTAAAATACGATTGTCTTTATTAATCACTGATAGTATTTATGCTGGGATTTGTAAATATGGGGGATAGCATAATTTTACTTTTTTCCATACTTCATAGATATTTGTAACTTTTCTTAGTACTGTATTTTTAATTGTAAAAAAATGTATCAGAAGAAGTCAAAGCAGTACCAGAGGAGATAATATAGCCTAAAGCTTCTATGTTAGAAAATATAATGTATAGTAAAGAGCATCCATATTAAAACTTAGATTAGAAACAACAAATAAACTCCAATGAAAATACAAGGAATGAAAATGACATAGATCAGAAATTAAGAATATAAAATGGAAACATACAATAAAGAAAATAAAAAAGATAAATTTTTGAAAAATGTAATAAACTGATTACTTTCTAGTGAGATTGATGAATCAAATAAGAGAAAAGTCTAAAAAGGTGAACATCCATGTCAAGAATAAATAGGGCATTACAACAGATTCTACAGATATTACAAAAATATAAAATTTTATTTGTTTAGGAACTTTAGATTAAATGGAGGACTGCCTAGAAAACAGACTATCACATGTGACACAAAAAGAAAGAACTCCTGGGCATTGGCATGTTATTTTGAATATCAAATGCATAATTTCAAATTTTTCCAAATGCTTACTGAAGAGTTATGCCAATCATTCAAGAAACAATTACAGTCTATCTTACAGAGAATTCTTCAAAGAATTGAGAAATTGGGAAGAATGATTGTCTTGTATTTTGAATCCAGTATCACCATGATGCAAAATAGAGTATGAAAAGAACAGAAAGTTGCTAGTGTTTCTCCTACCAGACATTGAAGCAAAAATCCTAACTTCAAGAAGATGTTGAATGAATAATAAATAAACAGCATGTTCACTTATGTTCATGTTCCATTTTTTCAAAGAATGTGTGTTTTGTTTAATATTCAAACTGAGTCTCATCAAAAGGTTAAAGAAGAAAAATCATATTTGTTTCAGTAGATACAAATAAAGTGATAAAATCAACATCTTCTTGTAGTAACACAACACTAGGAACAGAAAGTAATTTCTTAGATCTGATAAGGCATATTTTCACAAACTACAGAGCCAACACCCTATAGTGAGATGGAAAGCTTTTTTTTTTTTTTTTTTTTTAAGTTCTGGCATCTTACCAGTTCAGGTAAAATCAGCTTGATTTTCCATGTTCACCCTCTGCATTCTGTTGCCTGAGGATTTTCTCATCCTGCTGGAGCCAGCCTGGGTGCCCCTGTGGCAGGCCAGATGTTCTAGGAAATAAACAAGCTGTAGGAGTGGCTGACAGAGTCAGTGCACAAGTATCTCACCTTATGCACCTGGCTGTTGAGTGGGACAGCAGCAAGGTGCATTATGGCTCCTCGAGCTTCTTTCCAGTGGAAAAGTTTCCAGCAGCCTACAACCGATGCTGGCATCGCTTCCTGGCTATCTTCCCTCTCCTTCCTTTTCTCATTTCCTTAATAAACTATTTACACTAGAATTCTGGTCTCAATGTCTACACTGGGGGGAGTTCAAATGAATTCATGATGTAATTTTTGAAATTCTATTTATTTGATAATAATAAATTCCTTTCTAAAAAGTAAATTTTTCCACTGATTTTCTCCTGCTTTTTCTTCTTATTAAAAATATTTTGCCTAATATTGATTTGTGTTCAAAGGACTTTTGAGATTTTAAACAAAGCACTCAATATAAAAACAACCCATTATAGTTTCACTCCTTTAGGGTAAACAAAAACACACTTTGCTTTAGCACAACAGTTAATACTCAAGGTCAAATCTTTCATTAATCAGAGGAATACAATTCATCATTTTCATAGGCAAATCTGAATACACAACCTAGTATGTGCAGGCTTCTTTTTATATCAGAGACATCTTCTAATTCAAATTTCAGAGTAGGTATAAAACACTCTAAAGAATACTGTGGCAATGGAGGTGTTTTCTCTTCCTCCATCCTGTTTTGCAAGTGAAAGTATTTAAAATAAAAGGTAACATTACCAGTCTCTCCTCACAGCATATTATTCTTGGGAGGAAATTAGATTTATCTGATTCATTGGTTTGGGGGAAGGGACGACCTGACTGGCTCACCAGTGTTACATTTGGAGCCAGTCTGTTTATAAGAAGTATGAATGGCAACGCGAAGTCTTCCTCACCAGCAGAGCCCTGTGACATCTACATGGTGAGTGGGGATGACTGTCCAATTCAGGAATAGAGTATGAATAAACCCACTAAATCAAAAGCTGTATTTTCAATACCACTATAAACTAAAAATATTTTCATCCCCATCTGTTTAACCCCTATATGTATCTCTTATATATTTGAATTTAGGAGGAAAGAAAGGGATGTTATTTTACTCTTACCCTAAAATCAGAGATTATTATTGACTAAGAATCTGGGAATGTTGACAAGCTCCACAGATGATTCTGATGCACATTGATTTTTGAGCATCCTGAAAGACAATGATAAATAACCACATGATATACTTTTCTGGAGAGAAGCTTATAAGCTTCAAAGTTTTAAATAAATGTTTGAAGGTTTCCTATAAGTTTTCATGAAGTACGGGCTAGGAATTTTTTAAATCATTACTTTGAAATTATGATTTTATGATAACTAATCACAATTTAATTATGCTTAACTAAATTATTGTAGAAAATACAAATTCACAATAAAATTGTTCAAATATACTTTAAATTAAACAATAATATAATGAAACTATTTGTTATTCTTTCAATGTGCCCAGTGTTATTTATATTGGGAAATACACCTCAGTTTCTGTTCAGGATTCCTGTTTGGGGCAGGAACTTTTCTCTCAAAGTCTACATCTTCATTCAAGGTGTCCAGATTTTACATGCCCTGTTCAGTGGACTTCCCCATATACAAGTGTCCAGGATAGTCAGTCAGTTGAATTGAACTCAGAGACTAGATGAGTCTTTCCTGTGGATGTTCACATATTAGAAGAGCTGGAATCTGACACTCCTCTCTCTGTGCTTGGGGATTTTCTTCCCTTCCTAAGTGAAAGTTTTTTCCTCTCCATATCTTCCTCCTTTCTTAATCCCCTGTTCTGTAGTTTAAGGAATAGAGAAACTAGTTCTGCAAATATTCCTATCTCATGCTAAAAACATGCTTTCTTTTTTTAATTTTAGTTTCAGTATAGTTAACATACAGTGTTATATTAGTTTTAGATGTACAAGATAGTGATTCAACAATTCTATGCATTACTCTGTGCTCATCAAAGCAAGTGTACTCTTTTCTTTTTAATTTTTTTAAATGTTTTGTTTATTTCTGAGAGAGAGAAACAGCGTGAGCGGGGGAGAGTCAGAAAGAGAGGGAGATACAGAATCTGAAGCGGCCTCCAGGCTCTGAGCTAGCCGCCAGCACAGAGCCCAATGCGGGGCTCAAACCCATGAACCATATGATCATGACCTAAGCTGAGCCACTCAGGCACCTCAAAGCAAGTGTATTCTTAATCTCCTTCACCTATTTCACTCTTCCCTCCACCCATCTCCCCTCTGGTAACCTTTTAGTTCTCTATAGTTAAGAGTCTGTTTTTCTGGTTTACCTCTTTTTAAAATTTGTTAAATTTTTTTGTTTCTTAAAATCAACAGATGATTGAAATCATATGGTATTTGTCTCTCTCTGACTGACTTATTTCACTTGGCATTATACCCTCTAGATCCATCCATGTTGTTGCAAATGGCAAGACTTTATTCTTCTTATAGCTGAGAAATATTTTGTTGTGTATTAATACCACATCTTCTTTATCCACTCATTATTAATGAATATCTGGGTTGCCTCCATAATTTGCAAAGCTGTGCTTTCTTTAGCCTTTGACTTTGCTTTGTGTTATCTGACAAAGTAAGATAACCCTAATGGAGGAGCTAATGAGAGAGTAAAGGAGAAAAAATTTTGGAGAGTATATAAATTAATACTTCAGAATATAATATTAATATATTAATAATATAATATGTAATCATGTTAAAGAGAGACTACAAATAAATAAGTCTTGCTATATAAATTTCAAAACATAGTCTAGATGAATGAAACAGAATAGATGATAAAAATTATTCATATAAATACATGTGTGTGCATGTGTTTTCTGACCTCAGTATCATACCTATTTACCCCTCCTACCGTCCCTTTCTACTGTCTACTTTCTCTCTATCTCCATATATATTATATATGTCAGCAAAGGGCAGGTGGTAATTATTTTAGTCTTTACAAATGTACAGTCTTTTTCACAACTACCTAATTCTGACTTGTTGCACAAAAGCAACTCTATACACTATATAAACAAATAAGTATCTCTGTGTTCCAGTAATTCTTTATTTATAAAAACAGATGGTGTGTTGTATTTTCCTGACCCCCAGCATAATTTAATATAGCATAATCAGAAAGGGAGAAAAGATAGACTATTTAGCAAATGGCATGGAAATATTTTTCAAGCCCTTACTAAACATTAACCAATAACTTCTGGATAGCACAGGAATAAATTCTGATTATATCACTTCGCACCCATTTTCAAAAATATGCACTAACCCATATGATAAATCTATTTATCACAAAACATTTTCCCAAGAGAATTTTTATAATCTCATTTAAGAATTGAACATGAACTTTCTTTTTAGTTTTGGCAACAAATATGATTGTAGTACAGCCTGGAAGCAAAAATAAAACACAGGAAATAAGACATGAAGTAAAACTTTTTAAAGCAAACAATATAATTACCCTAAACTTAATTTTGATACCTTCTATATTTAACGCTTCAATAGTAACTTATTCACAGGTTCTGTATTGCCTTGAGACCAACACAAATCACTCTTATTCTAGATATGAAATTCATTTGGTTATAATTCCATAAGTATTTTGAAAATATCATAAGAATCAGTATTAAACATTAATGAAAAGCTTTTGGAACATGTATGCAGGCAGTTTCATCAACACACTACCTAGAAATTTAAAGGGCAAGCTAGATTACAAGAAATCTCATTATCTGTCTCCATTAATTTGGTTTGCATTTTTGGAATATCACTAAAATTTACTCTAATTTTAAAGAGAAAGACTAAAAATGGGCATTGGTAATTAGGAGACCTTCAGGATGTAACTTCATGAGAATGAAAAATGTAGAGTATTTTCTGTTAAGGTCCAGTTTCCTCTTTTAATTAAGAGTGCCATCTGCAGCTCTGAATCTAGATGCTGTCAAAGTAAGCCCCTGGTTCAAAACAGTCACACCATGGTTGTGTTATTCAAAGAAATAAAGTGCTTTTATTTGCTGAAATCAGGAACCACTATTTCTCCTCAAAATTAAGTTGACTTAAAACAATTAATATTAGCTCACATATAGTTCTTTTACTACATTTTCAAGCAATTCGCTTAAATATTTATTTTCTTTGAAACCTATGAAATGAATCCCTGACACCTCATGAGGTATCACATTGAAATACCAACCACAGGTGAGATAATGTGGTTATAAAAGTAGCATCAGCTACTTGAAGACTGATACACAAATATGATATAATTGGAAGTAAGAGCCATAACATGGGGAGTGCTCGGTAGTAAGCATTTCTCCATCATGAAAATTGCCTTAATTGTTAGTAATTACCATGCCATTTTAATTAGCTGTGGATACAATTATAAAATAATGTACATTATGGAATTGGATTTTTGAGGATTTAGTATTACTACCTAGGACAAACTATATGTAGGGAAGCTTGATGTAGATTAAGTTATTGAATTCGCTGTTATCAGTCCAATTCAGAGGAGTTGGGAGACAGAGTACCTCCACTAAAGGAGTTAATTCACCTCCTAAAAAACAGCTTCTTCATTATATTTATGGTTCCAATAATCATCTCCTACTACACATATTTTTAAAAGTATTCTGCCATGATACAGGAGTGAAAATAGTCATTGTAGAATTCAAAGCAAGTAAACACATTGTCTTTTTTGATTAATAAGTCAATCCAGGGCTTTAAACAAAAAGTATATTCCATTGTTTTCTGATTTAACCTCTTCATAAAAATCCTCTGGGAAAATGGCTTCAAATGTAGACCCTTTCCCCAATATTGTGATTGTCTATTTCTAAAGAGTATCTTAGCAATCTTTGAGTCAAGGCATATAAAATTTTCTAATGACCAGACAAGTTTGGGAAATATTGACTTATATCCTTCACATTAGTAAAAGACCATAATTACAACAATTCAAATGTTAAGGTATTTTAACTGAAATAAAAATTCAAGTACTAAATTAAAAAAAAATGCTCTCCCTACTCTTTGACACACACAAAAATCTCTCTCATTTTCTTTTTCTTTCTTTCTTTCTTTCTTTCTTTCTTTCTTTCTTTCTTTCTTTCTTTCTTTCTTCTTTCTTTCTTTCTTTCTTTCTTTCTTTCTTTCTTTCTTTCTTTCTTTCTTTTTTCTGATTGTTGTTAATTACCAACGATATGCCAGATATAAAATATACTCAACTAACTTCTTCATTTTGTTGACATGACATCTCCACTACTTAAGCACACTTACCTTCTTCCTTACAATATTTCTCAACTAGACACATACAGAAGCAACACTTTTGTAATTATACTTGCCTAGAAAATCAATTGTCAACACATGTTAACATTATAAAAAGAGAAATAATAGCAGTCATTTTATTATTCCTGGTGAAAGAATAAAATACCTTCCATATTCTTCAGATATTAAGAAAACAAAAACATATTTTTCACCTCATAAAAAAATCAGCAAAATCCAGAGAGTGGAAACTCTATGGGAAAATCAGTCTAGGGGCACTTGGGTGGCTCAGTTGGTTGGGTGGCCAACTTCGGCTCAGGTCATGATCTCAAGGTTCGTGGGTTCGAGCCCCACAACAGGCTCTGTGCTGGCAGCTAGCTCAGAGTCTGGAGCCTACTTCAGATTGTGTGTCTCCCTCTCTCTCTGACCCTCCCCTTCCCATGCTGTCTCTCTCTCTCAGAAATAAATAAAACGTTAAAAAATATTTTTAAAGAAGAAAATCAGTCTAGTTTCATCAACAGATTTTAAAAAAAGAAAAAAAAAGGAGGGGCAGTTATATATATAAAAAGAAACATAAGAGACTATAGACATTTCTTACTTTAACCCTGACTTATACAAACTTTATAAAAATATGGAGGAGGAAGATACATACCAAAATATTTGTGGAAAAAACAATATGATGTTTGAAGTTGCTTTAAAATATTCCAGGAAAGGAGAAATAAGTGAGGTTATAAATAAGATAGAATTGACTATGGTCTGGTGATTGTTGGGGATAGGTAATGAGTATATAAGGATCCATTTTCCCATTTCACTCTTTTTAAGTAAATTCAAAATTCTCTATAATAAAAGGTTAAATATATTAAATATATGTAGGCCCATTTTAGGTATACTTACTTAGTGGTAGAACCTAAGCATTACATTTTAAGTAACCTGCACGGATTTAACTGATATACAATCATGGATTAGATATACTGTAAAATGTGAAAGCTAATGTATATATTTAATATATATAGTTGTATTTCTACTATTTTATTTATTTTTATAAGGGCTATCCAAAAAGCCCATCTTGTGAACCAGCTAAGCAGGCTAGATACTTTTTCTTTTCATAGATATGAAAGATTTGTCTTAGTAAATCAATTGCAGATACACTTTGTAATTCCCTAAATGCATATAATAAGAAAAACAAAACAGATATTTGACTTGTTTTGATACAATGTAGTATTCTTAACAGTAAAATTTCCTATTCATAAGAATCTTATAATAAAGGCTTAGGAAAATCTTTTTATGCATGCATATAATAATTCTCTTATAAGATGGTAAAAAATAGACACATAGATGAGTAAATATACAGGCTTAGAATTAATAAAAGAATAATATTCAAACACTTCTTTGAACATGTAATCATTTGAAGATGTAATCATTAATACACATTGAATCCATGATAAAGAAAAAAAATCACAACAGGCTACAATCAGAGGTTTACAAATCTGATTATATTTAATACACTTAGATTATTTTTTTTTTTACTACCAGCACCCCTACCCAAACTCCAAGAATTTGTACGTCATTTGTTTGGAGTGGGATCTAAAATTAATATATTTTCTAGTTCTTCAGATAATTCTAATATGCTGCCTGGGTGAAGAAATATTTTGCTACAGACAAAACAACTCTCTATTTAAGCAAGAACTTTGAAAACTGCTCATGTTTAGCCTGATTAAAAATAATAAGAGGATATCACAGTAGATTCAACACTGGAGGAATGTGAGTTAGCAAATTAATCTCAATCTGGCTCTTGCTCTTGAGTTTTTTCTTACTACTGACTTGTGTATAGTGTAACAAAATATTTGGTAAATGTATGCTCTATCTAGATAGCTCTGTTGAATGTCATATGTGAGAGTAGGATGAGTCAAATTAATTCTTTGCCTCCACAGAGACTTTTATCAAAGCTAAAATTAGACATACTACCAGGGAACTAGCTAATGTGCATGTATTGATTGATTACTATATGTGAAGTCTTCTACCAGGAGCTAGGAGACACCACAATGAATTAGAGCTTAAATTCCAGTAGATTTAATCCAAATGGATAAAATGAACAAGTAAATGAGTATAGACACAGTGATTTTAGGTTCTAATAAGTTATACAGGTAATGAAATGAAGACTGATTAGATAGAGGATAATTTTTCATGGGTTACCAAGAAAAGCCTCTCGTAAAGGTCCTATCTGAACAGCAACAAGAATGAGAAAAAGAAACCAGCTGTGTGGAGATACAAGGAATTGTTTTCTAAGCAGTAATACAGCCTTATAAAATATAATCCAGAAAAGAGCCAGGCACAGTCCACAAACATTGAGGACGGTATAGATGGAGTCTATTGAATAAGAGCAAAAGCTAAAGATATGAAAAGACGTTGGCAAAATAATCACAAATCAAATCAAGCAGTGCCTTTCAGCCACAGTAAAGATGTTTTACTTGTTTTACTATGTTTCCCATCAATGGCAATGAAAAGACATTTACAGTTCCAAGCAAGGAAGTGACATGATCTGATTTATAGTTTTCAATCCTCACTCTTGCTTCTATGTAGAAAAAAGATTAAAAGCCAAGAGTGGAAGTAGAGAACACAGGTAGGAGATAACTGCCATATTCCAGGATGAAATAGTAAGACTATTATAAAGCATAACTGAATAAGAATTAGCATGGAACCAAAAACCTGCATGATTCAGGACGCCTGGGTGGCTCAGTCGGTAAAGCGTTTGACTTCGGCTCAGGTCATGGTCTCGCGGTTTGTGGGTTTGAGCCCCGCATCGGCCTCTGTGCTGACAGCTCAGAGCCTGGAGCATATTTCGGGTTCTGTGTCTCTTTCTCTCTCTCTGCTCCTCCCCAGCTCGTGCTCTGTCTCTGTCTCAAAAATAAATAAACGTTAAAATATTTTTTTTCAAAACCCTGCATGACTGTGAATGCAGAAAAAAATTATCAAATTTACAGGCTCTACAAACCTATAAAACAGAATTATTATTGGTTCATTATTAAATTTATTTATTTGGTTAAATTCCATCTAGTTGATAAACTATGACCCATTATTTTACACTTTGAGGCATATTAAAACTTAATGGTTTCGGGGATCCTCGGTGACTCATTTGGTTAAGCTCCGACTTGGGCTCAGGTCATGATCTCAAGGTTCATGGGTTCTAGCCCAGCGTTGGGCTCTGTGCTGACATCTCAGAGCCTGGAGACTGCTTTGGATTCTGTGTCTCCCTCTCTCTCTCTGACCCTCCCCTACTCACGCTGCCTCTCTCTCTCTCTCTCTCACAGAAATAAATAAAAAAAATTAAAAATTAGAAAAAACTTAATGGTTTCATCTACTGGTCATGACTGTCTCACAGCTTTGTATGAGTCTGTGTGTTAGTAGTATATGAATAATATTAATGCCTCATATGAATTGAAATTTTATAAAAACACAGTAAGAATTTTTAAACATGGGATTCACATGATTTTATTTCTGCTTTAAAGGTCATGCTTGCTATTGTCTAAAAGAGTCGAGAGCAGAAAAGAAAGACTAGTGAGAAAATGATTGCCTTTTAAAAATATAAATCAGATGATGTAACTTCCTGCTTCCAGTCCTTAAATCCAGATAAGAGGTCATGTTACCGCAGGCAGCTACAGAGAGAGTGAGAAGTGATAGGATATATTCAGAGAAAGATCCAAATGATCAGAAGTAAGGAATGAAGGAAAGAGAGAGTTCAAAGCTAAAGCCTTGTGCTAAATAACTGAATGACTGCTAATGCCATAAAGTGGATGGAGAAGACTAGGGAGAAAAACATTTTAGGGAAAAATAAGATTTCCATTTTAGTATGTTAAATTTATACATCTTAAGGATCAAGTGGAGATGTTAAGAATTGGGAGCACCTGAGTGGCTCCATCCGGTAAGCATCAACTCTTGGTTTCGGCTCAGGTCATGATGTTAGGGTTTGTGGGTTTGAGCCCCACATTGGGCTCTGCACTGGCAACATGGAGTCTGCTTGGGATTCTGTCTCTCTCCCTTTCTCTCTGCCCCTTCCCTGCTCTCTGTCTCTTACTCTCTCTCACACAATAAGTAACAAACATTTAAAAAAAGGAAGAAGAAGAATTGAACATAGAAGGGATCAAGACATAGGGATCTCAGATGCAGATTAAAGCCACAGGCCTGAAACAAAACATCCAGGACAGAAATAAAGACCACAGGGAGAGCTAAAGACTATCCCTAGATACTCTAATATTTAGGAAAGAGTGGGATGCCAGCAAAGAAGCCTGAAAAGCCTGAAATTCAGAGGATAAAATTATTTTAAAAACCCAGGAATAGTAAAGTGTATCAGGTGCTGGTAAATAAATAAAACTTGTGAATTCCCCACACAAGAACAGAAACTGAATAAGAATTAACTGGGGATGTTTCAAAAGGACTGATGCTTAATACATAAAGTAAACACAAATTGCATGAGTTAAGGTGAGTGAGTCCACTGCTAACAACAATGAACCTAAACATCTCAGTGGTGGCTGAGGACCTCTGCTGTATTCTGTCATTCAGTGACACAGACTTTTTCTGTTTAGTGGCTTCTGCGGATCATTTGCATTCAGATAGCAGGCAGAAGGGACAGAGAAAGAGAGAGAGAGAGGCACAAAGAGGAACACACACACACATACACACAGACACAGAATAAATAGGGGCTTTTTAGGCTTTTAACTGCCTTGACTAGGAAATGACATATCACTTTTGCTCACTTTCCATTTAAAAGAATTAATCAATATGGCAATGGGGTGGGATATTTCATTTATTTGGTGTTTCCTACCATAGGAAGTGAATTCTCTACTTCTCGCCAGTCTCTTTCACATAAATATTTTTTGAAATTACTTCAACATCTCAAATGATTTTAATCTATAAAAATATTGCAATACTATTCCATTGATCATTTTGGTCGGTACTTTAATTCAATACATATGATTTTTTTCTTCCCTCCCCCAGTTACAGGCTTCCATAATTATGCTACTGTATTAAATGATTTGATTTGTCAATTGAATTTACCAGATGCTCTAGAATGCATTTAATCCACAGGCAAAACACAGTTAATACTTTTGTATCAGATATATATCTCATTCAAAGTGTCCTTTGTGTCATAAAATTATAGTATATTAAAAAGACTATTATGTCTTAATTCAATGACACCTTTGCTTTTCCATAACCCTATTGTATTTATCACATTAGAGTACTACCTTCAAGTCTACATATTTATTTCAACTAAACATATTAAGTCAACATAGATGTTGATAGTAATATATTTATTTTGGTGGTGATATGTTCTGTATAGTCAATTTAAAAATTTATCATATGAGAAATGAAATTACTGCTAAATAAGAACAGAGAAGTAGAAAAGATTCTATTAGTTAATAGACATTTAAATTACAGTTTTTACTGCTTGCAGTAAACAGTAAAAAACTGCTTGCATATTCAATATGTCGTTTCCCTATTAATTTCACTAATAACAAATTAGACAAATTGAAAATAATGTATCTGCTGACTCCTAGTTGCACATCATTGAACATATAAATTGTGACGATTTTAGCATGCAGCGCATCATTACTTTGAATTATGCTATTTGAAAAGAGTTTTGTTTTAATTGTCAGTTATAATGGTGTGAATTGTCCTAAAAATAACAGGTTAGGTGAATGATGAGACTCCTGACCTGCTGAGAGTGCTTTGAATAATTATTTCGCACACTAAGGAATTAGCTTCAGCTGTCCTCATATCAGCTAGCCTTTCCCACAATGATTGTTAAAAATAATTAGCTAAAGTAGCAGAAACAACTTACACCTATAAAAGGCACTATATATTATGAATTAATTATATCTAAGCTAACATTGCTCTCATTAATAACATGTTGATATTAATCATGTGAATTATTAGAAATAGCAAAATACTGCAGAATGGGTACATATAGATCAGCCAATGAGCTGTTCTTCACTTATTTTCTGTCTCTAAATCAATTTCAGTTCATGTTGACTTAAGAATTTTCTCACCCAATTAGTGATAGAATGGAAGATATTCACTCAGTCAGCTATTCCTATTTCAAAACCCTCAGAAAGTACAAAATGAGGTAGTTTATTTGAAAAAGATTTTATTCAAAAAGTTTAGTCCACAAAATAAATTAACCTACTGTATGTAGTTTTCTAAATGTCAATTTAAACTTATCTATTTATACCCACATGCATGACTGTGTGTATAAACGTACGTAAACACAATATATATGTGTGTACATATATAATACATGTACATGTAAATAAATATATATGCATTGTGTATGCTTATGTATATACACATGTGTGTGTATTCAAATAAGGAACAGAAAATGCAAAGAAAAATTATCACAGAAGATTGGATTAAGTAGAGACCATACAACATTGCCTTGGTGGACTATCACCTAAAATTTCATGGAATAACAAAATAATTGTCAAAAAACAAATACATTTAAAGAAACTCAGGAAAACATAAAAGAGTATCACTTTTAAAAAGTCAAAAGAGGGATGCCTGGGTGGCTCAGTCGGCTCAGGTCATGATCTTGAGGTTCATGAGTTTGAGCCCCGCGTCAGGCTCAGTGCTGACAGCTTGGAGCCTGGAGCCTGCTTCAGATTTCTGTCTTCACCTCTCTGTATCCCTCCCCTGCTCATGCTCTGTCTTTTCTGTTTCCCAATAATAAATAAATGTTAATAAATAAATAAACAAATAAATAAATAAGTCAAAAGATAGATAGGAAATAGGATTAGATATTCAGATATTCAAAATTTGCAAGGTATAATGGAACAAATGAATTAGGGATAAAATGCATTGAAGATAAAGTTCTTGACACTTAAGCAAGCTGGAAGCCTAACCCAATTCATACAAGAAGTGGCAGAGGGCCCATCTGGAAGCAAACAAACTGATTGACCTCTCTTTCTCCTGGATTTGTGCTAAGCAATAACTAAAACTGTCTTTAACCCAGAGGTGAATCAATTAGTGTGGGAACTGGAACAGTAGAATCAAGAGAGAGTCTCCCATAGCTGCTAAGTAGGTAACAAACACCCTGAAAAGACATCACCAGGAAATCAAAACTGAAATCATGCACCATATCTTAACTGCTGCTTTTACCCAACTATAGAATGCACTGACAAGTAAATTACAATGATCACTTTAAAACATGATGCAATTAAGAATTATAAAATAATAGAACAAAACAATAAAAGACAGGTACCAAAGCAGACAATCTGAACTAATACTTAAAGAAAAAAGCTTTGTAATGCAAACAGCTTAATGAGAGAATAAATACCAATATTATTCAAAGTAAGTTAATCACCTGCCTCAATCCACATACAAGAAAACAGTGCAAGATGGAATGTGGGCAATGTGTGAAATACAAGACAATAATACACCTTCCTGGTGAAAACATAAGAAAATATGCTGACTTAACATAATCATTAAAAATGTTTCCATCAAAAGACACAAATGGAGCATTTAATGGAGATTAAAATGCAAGCAAGTTTTTTCCCATAATGATATTAGATGTTCTTTGTAATACTGATATTAAACAAAGAAACTGTACCTGGAATACTTTAAGAAATGTTACTGATTAATAAGATAACCTAGCAAACATGAACACAAGTTTGGAGAGACACATAACCAGAAAAGATACTTTAATGGATATAAAGTATAAGAAGGTGTCCACCATCATTAGTTACTAGAGAAAAATTAAAACTGCAATGATATGCCTCTACAATTCTCACCAGATTGAGTGAAAGTAAAGAGAAAACTCAGGGTTTGGGTAAAGATATGGAGCAAGTATTATTCTCATAAACTGCTGGGATTATCTCTTAAAGACAAACACAAAAACCTATGACCCAGCAATTCCATCCTTACTACATACTGCATGGAAAAATCTAGAAATGCACAATATGTTCAGGGTTACATTGTTGGCAATATTTTACTATTGCATCTTTTTTTCTTCTGTAACCAAATGTTAGGCAGAGGAAACTCCTGGCGAGGAAGAAAAATATCATTTGGATATTGATTTTGAGTTATTCTTTTATTAGAATATTTGTCCAGCTAAATATCTCCTTCTAGAATCTGACTGCTAGAGAACTTGCTCTCTTTCTTCCTCCTCCTTCTCTCTTTCCTGTTACTAACACACACTCCCTCCAAAAGAAAGACTTACTAGGTTATCTATCATCCACTTCATGGTCAGCCATTAAAACTAGTGAAGAATATGATATTACCTTATTGTATTAGACTGAGTTTACACATAATTATGAAGCTTGAAATTTTTCTCTATATTCCATCTATAAGCTGGAGACCCAGAAAAATCAATCATGTAATTCAGTCTGAGTTCAAAGGCCTGAAAACTAAGAGAACCAATGGTTTAAATCTCAGTCTAAGGGCCAGAGAAAATGAGATGTCATGTCCCCCCTCAATCAGGCATGTAGGAAATAAAATGAGGCAAATTTTTTCCTTACTTCTACTCATTGTTCTATTCAAGCTCTCAGTGGATTCACTGATGTCCACACTGGGAAAGCCAATGCACCTGAGTAGGTTCATCAATTAAAATGATAATCTCATCTGGAAAATATTTCACAGACCCACCCAGATAGATGTTTAATCTGAGTAGCCCCTTGAAAGTCAAGTTGATACACCTACTTACTAGTCTATTGTTATGGCTTAGCAAGGGTGTCTTGTATATTTTACTGAATTAATGAACTTTTTTTGAATATAGCATTTTAAAATTTGCATTTTAGATGTGGAAAAGTTGGCAAAACTGAAGTTACAAAATGAATATATATTTTATTGAGCTTGGATTTTCTCTCTTCAGGGCTTTCTCCTTTCTCTTTCCCCTTTCTTTCTTTAAAAGTTATGTATAAATGACCCAACTCTGGCTTTTTGTGTCTACTAATAGTACCTAAAAGCTTGTGTTCATTAAATATATGCTTGTGATATCTCACCAGTTTTCTTTCTCTGGGTGTCTCCACCACACGTATGCTCTTGACATACTTGTCCGAGGTAGGCGAGAGATGCTGTTGCCACAGAAGATGTCAAAGAATTCACTGGTCACTTCAATACCAGTAAATTCATTGTGTTCATGCTTCTTAAATTACCTTTAGGAAAACCATTTTTACTTTATTTGTTATAATTTCTTAATAATCATGGATTGACACAACGAAAAAGGATTAGTAGAAGAATAATGACATGTCTGAATGTCATAACAGTGTTAAATTGCTAGAAAAAGTTTCTAAATAGTGTTTCTTTTGGTATTTCTATCTTTATAGATGGTAGTGACCAATTTGAGAACATGGGTCCATAGACCACACTTTGAGTATTAGTGCTCTAAATTATATAGGGGAGGATAAAGACCAGCATTTCAGCATACACATAAAAAATGGCACTATGAAATTAGAGTTATTTGGGGAGATTTTATTTATTATTTGCAAATGTGTGGGCAACAAATAGAGAAAACTCAAGAGATAGTAACCAGAATCTCTTTTATAGGTATGAGTTCTTAGTTTCATAGAAATTACGTAAATTAAATAAGCTCTCACTTCAAATAAACTCTTAATTTAAAATTTAAACCCATTCAGGAGCACCTAGGCGATTCAGTCAGTTAAGCAGCCAACTCTTGATTTTGGCTCAGGTCATGACCTCATAGCTTATGAGTTCGAGCCCCGTGTCGGGCTCTGTACTGACTGTGTGGAGCCTGTTTGGGATTCTTTCTTTATCCCTCTCTCTGCCCCTCCCCCACTTGTACTCTGCCTATCTCAATAAAATAAGTAAACCTACAAAAAGATTTAAACTCTCTGACTGAGCCCAAGCATAATAGATGATCTTCTGAGGAAACTTCATTGCACACCTACATATAATAATGAGGGGTGAGACTACTTAATCTATGGATAAGTATAAAATAAGAGAGTATAGTCTAAACACATGTATACAAAAAAATTAAGGGAGAGTGATCAGAAGAAAACAGTTAAAACTTAGTGAAGCTACTTCAGCATAGACTTACTCATGAAATTACTGAGTTCCAGAGCATGCCAAAAAGAAAGTACAGACCACATACCACTGAGGAGAAGAATTACTAATGCAGTGATTATGTGGCGTGAGGAAAGTCATAGAGGTATGAATAGCAATTTGTATTTGGAAGCATCCAAAAATGCCCTCAGTCAACACAAAGGGTGTGTGCTGGGAAAAATATCTGAGCTGTGAAATGATGTGAGCTGTGAAATGATGCAGCAATAGCTCTCTATCATTATCTACAAACTTGCAGAGCAACAGATCTCAAACTACAGAAGTGTTTCTCACAGGATCACTGTCAGAAAGACTCTTCAGGTGTATAATATTGACATCTTTACTTTTTACATTACATTTCTTTTTTTTTATTACTTTAGAGGGAGAGAGCACATGGGACTGGGGAAGAGAGAGAGACGAAAGAGAGAGAGTGAGAGAGCTAGAGAGAGAGGGAGAATCTTAAGCAGGCTCCAAGCTCAATGTGGAGCCTGATACTGGGCTCACTCGCACCACCCTGGGATAATGACCTAATCTGATATCAAGAGTCAGATGCTCAATCAACCTAATGAGTCACTAATGTGCCCCATTTACAATACATTTTCTACTGACAAATAGTAAAAAAAGAACTATGCAGGTTTCATATTTAAAATAAATCAGAGACCATAGAAAATTGTTACGCTCCCACTTCAATAATTAGCTAAGGAAATTTATTCTAGGCTTTAATGGAGCCTTTGAAAAAAGTTTGTTAAAAAGCAGAATCATCACCTTTTAAGGTTTACCATTTTCCATCTGTCACTCTGTCATGAATACCTCTTCATTTATATTAATTTTGCAAAATTAGACATAAAGCATTTGTTGTGGATAATAGTGTCTGTCTCAATTTGTCAGCCCAACTGTAAAGTAAACCCAAATATGCAGTTAATTGAGATTTAATAAAAATTGCATGTTGGTTAAATAATAAATCACAAGGAGTTGAATCAAAGCCTTTTACCAAGCAAGTATGTAATGAACCCTTAAAATGGATTAATATTCCAGTCCTGAGGATTTGCAGAAACCTATTAGGCAAACATACCATCATTCAATTTATTCTGCTTAAAAAAATTACATAAGTTTTGCCAGGTTTCTCAAATACAAAGGTACATGAGGAAGTAGTCCTTCTTTTCTGCAGTTTGCTGGTACGAAACGAAGTGTTTCTTACACTAAATTCCAAAGATCAAAGGTTCAGTTATTAGACTAGATACACTAAACTACTGAGTTTATTGTGCCACAGAAATCCTATAAATAAAAGTTACATATTTAAATATATTCAATTTATTTCATGAAAGCTTTTCATTTTAGCCCCTTTAAGACTTTGCTTATGCAGACCTACTCTCAAGATATCTTCATCGCGGGGCAGCTGAACTGTGTCAGTTCATTAAGTGTCTGACTCTCATTTTTGGCTCAGGTCATGATCTTATGGTTTGTGAGGTCAAGCCCTAAGGTCGGCTCTGCACTGACATGGAGTCTTCTTGGGATCCTCTCTCTCACTGTCTCTCTGCCTCTTCCTTGCTCTTTCTCTCAATCTCTCTCTCTCTCTTTCTCTCTCTCTCTCTCCCTCTCTCTCAAAATACATCTCCCTCTCTCTTCAAAAAACATTTTTGAAAAAAAGATATGTTCATCTGTTCCTAATAAAATAGTGACCAATAGAATAGCATTTTAAGGTGTATTAGTTGAATGACTTTTAATCTTCTTTCCAATCTTCAATAACTGCTGCTTCATGCCATAAATGTGCATCTATCAGTGAAATTGTGCTTTTACAATGTATGATGGTGAGTTAATAACTGAATGTAACTGTTTGCATAAGACACTCTAATGTGGTCCCCATTTGTAGTGTTTTATTAACTTTAAAAAGTACAAATCACAAAATTTAAACATGTTGAAACAATTTAAAATGTAACTACACGTAAAACCAACCAGGTGATATTACAAATCATGTGTTTTCAATTAGATACCATAGTTGGCAAGTTAATTTAGTTAGACCAATGTATCCACACCATCAACAAAAATATTCATCATCATTATCACTTTTCAGCTGGCAGAAATTAGTAGCAGATGTTATGGAAGTGTTCCATGTTTATATTCAGAGATGTTCAACATTCCCCTGTGAATTCAAACTAGGAAAACACAATGAATCATGTCCCCGCAGTCATAGCAAACCATATTTTGCATCATAATAACCATTTGTCTAATGGAAATTCATCTCAGATTTGTTTCCCCTCAAAGGTAAGGAAGCTAAAGAACAGTTGGATCTCAGTAAAAAAAAAAATGTTCTTCATATCGCTCAGGCTAAAATATTTTTAAAGTAGTTTCATTTCTATCATATTCTGCAAAATCGAATAACTAGATCTCTCTATCATACCATTTCATTTCTCAAGTTATATATTTAAGAAATAGTTACTTTTTAAAGGTGTATACTCTTTTATTACCACTTATTTAAAATAAATGAAGACTATTTCTTTTGCTTTTAGAGAAGTAGCTTTTTCAAATACAGTATGATACATGACAAACTTTACAAAAGGGGAAAAGTAATTAAATACTCCAATGTTATGAGACTCCTAATATGAGCTTGTTAAAACAATTTAATGTTGCACTTAGCACTGAAGTCACTCAAAGCCTAAAAGGAGTAGTATAACCATAAACATGTTTCTAATATCAAATTTGAGAAGAAATTGCTGCTTGGGTCTTACATCAGGATGACTCATTTGGTTGAGCATCTGACTTTGGCTTAGGTCATGATCTAGTGGTTCGTGAATTCAAGCCCTGTGTTGGGCTCTGTGCTTAGAGCCTGCTTCAGATTCTGTGTGTGTGTCTCTCTCGTTGAGCATCTGACTTTGGCTTAGGTCATGATCTAGTGGTTCGTGAATTCAAGCCCTGTGTTGGGCTCTGTGCTTAGAGCCTGCTTCAGTTTCTGTGTGTGTGTCTCTCTCTGCAACCCCCCTGCTTGTTCTCTCTCTCTCTCTTTCAAAGGTAAATAAATATTTAAAAAAATTTAAAAAGAATATATGAGTAATGTGATAGATGACATTTTCAGCAGGATTTGCAGTAGAAATAAAAGCACTTTCTAAATGATATTACTTCTATCAACACTGATAAACACTGAAAAAATGACATTTAATTATAAATCCTGAAGTCATTGAGAGCAGTGAGTAGGTTAGGCTGGGTATAATAATTTCTAGTAACATTAGAGAGTTCTAGTTAGGAAGCTCTAGAATGGTTCCCCAAGATTACTTGTTGTCACTGAGATGCTCTGTGATAAAAGTGTCCCTTACTTAAATAATAGTGGGAGTCTTCACATACTATCTGTTCCTCTAAATTATCATAATTTATACAGCTATATTAATGCCTATGAGAAGACCTGCCACACACAAACCTGGTTATATTTGTAAACTTTGTACTTCTTAATATTATTGAACCAGAAAACTCATATTTAGGCAATATACATTGAACAAGTTAAGTATTCTTTCAATAAAATTCCATTAACATGAATAAACAAGTGATGTATTCTTTATTTTTTATTCTGATTTTATTTATTCTGAAGGGGGTTGGGTCAAAGAGAGAGGAAAAGAGAGAATCCCAAGCATGGGGCTCGACCCCAACAATCATAATATCATAACTTGACCCGGGATCAAGAGTTGAACACATAAACAACTGAGCCGCCCAAGTACCCGAGTGGTGTATTCTTTAAATAATATTCCAAAGAGCAGATATGGCAGGATTGATAACTGGCATGTTTCTAAATAAAGTAAGTCAACTAATACATTCAACCATAATGACTGGTTGTCATTTTATAGTTTCATTCTCTGATGAGTGTCCATCAGTTAATTGTTTTTCATATTGATTAAGAAGCTGAATCAATGGATACATGAGATACACGCTGGACATTTGCTAGGGAAATTAAGAACTAGATTTCCACCAAAATGGAAAGTCAATTTGTTTTTGCCTAGAGTTGAACCACAGAGTTCTGTTAGGAATAACCTAGTTAAAAAACAATTTGCTTAAATCTTTTCATAAAATAAAAAATAAAGAAAAACCTACTTGAAAGTACCCTAAGTCAAATTCCCTTGAATCAGAACCTGATGTGGGGATTCTTGTTCAAGTGCTCTGTACACACGTGAGAAAAGCTGGACAGGATGGTGCAAAAAGTTAAACAAAGATGTCCTTTTAAGGAAGAAGTCTGGCCTCAGCCAGTTAAACCACAAGCCAGGGGCTCTATAATATATTTTGGGGGTGGGATGGGAGAATGTGGCCCAGTCAATTATCTGGAGAAAAGTGGAGCTATTAATGAAAAAGGGCCAATACTTACTACCCGTGAAATGTAGGAGAGGAATGTGAGGGACATGGGCTGCTTCTGCTACAGGTGTATTTTGACCTGTTAAATTTTGAAAGATTATCAGCCTGTTTATTTTTTTAAGAAACAGTGCCACTCATAGTTCATTAACCATGCAAAGCTCAGAAAATGATTTATAAAGCAGGTATCTAAAACTAAACAGCTCCTGTTTCTCAAAGGCAACATATTTTTACATTTCTACTCAAATATCTCAAGGTTAAGCAGATTGAACATATTAAAACACAAGCCAATGAACCATATATCTCAACCTGGACTGAGCCTCCCTCCACTGGTTTCCAGTTAGTAAATGGTATGCACACCTTTTTAGGAGACATCTTTAATACCTGTCTTTTTCACTCCACATATCCCACCTATAACCAACTTCTCTCATTTTTACTCCAAAATATCTCTTGAATCTATTTATTTTCCTTCATTTCTTAGCTGCAAAATGCCAGTACAAACTACCTGAGATTACTAAAAATATCTAATGTGTTTTACTGCGTTTGGTCTTCAGCCCTTTTAATATATTCCCACATTGAAACTAGAGCTATCTTCCCAAAGCAAATGTAATTCTCTATTCTTCCTTTGTAAAATCTACTGCTGCATGTCTATTGTTCTTCGGACAAAGACCCAAATCATTCGCAAGGCCTGGAGAACTCTGTGGAATTAGTCTTCTTCCTATATTCCTAGGCTATTCTAGTTTTATTTTTCCCCTTCTTTATGTATATTAACCACTGGCTTTCCTTCAAGTCCTCATATAGTGCATATTCTCCTATTTTGTTGTTTTTATATATGCTATTTCCATTTACCTGGCATTCTAATTCTCTACTCATGAATCCAAATTCACACACATGCACACAGATGCCCACCACTGCAATCCAGGAGATTAACTCTTTAATCTTATTCACATCTCATTTAAATAATCAGTTTCTCAGGGAAGATACTAGAGACACCTTGGGCCACCCACTCACATTATCTTAGCTTTACCTCCATCCAAATTTTGACTACATTTACCCTAAAACATTCACTTCTCTGAAGACACAATCTGAGATGCTGCCAGAGATACTCTGTCATCACATAGGCATAACCTAAAAGTCTGAGATAGTTAATGCTTCACACATGCACACACACACATACACACACACACACACACACACACACACACACACACATACACACAACCATTAATGAGTAGTGAGTGCTCCTCTCATTGTTTCAGAAATAGATAATTCCAGGTCCCTTCTCCTGGTAAGGAGGGGAGAAAGGCTTGGTTTCAAAGCAGTGAGTAGATATATATACAAAAACTTTTTTATTGGGTTTATCTTCTCCTTGCTTTGCCTCAATATCACTGATCGTTCACTCCTGTTTCCTGGCATCACTGTCCCAAAGTAAATCTTCAACCTCAGTCTCAAATTTTTAGATGGACCTCAGGCTAAGACAGTGGTACCAGCGTAACTCTTGAAAGTAGCTCTTCAAATGAGATGCTGGAAGTAATCACTCCATCACACACGACCATATGGGTAGCATGACTGGTGTGATGATAACACTTAACTATGGAGCAATTTAGCATTCTAAGACTCCCATTGATGGAGGTTGAGGTAAAGGAAACCTGGGAGGTGAAGCATTACCTAATAAAGTGGTAGTGGCCCCTGAACAGTATGGACCACCTTATCAAGGTCATTATCATCTTCACATTGCTACGTGCAATCATCAACTCTCTCTCATCTTACAAAACCAATAGCATTATTTAATCAGTTCCTTCTTATCCTCTGATAGGACTTAGATATCACTCTCCCTACTTCTTATATTTCACAGACACTTTTGCTTAATATTTTATGGTTCCTCTGAATATGACTGACTCAAAATATTAGAAAAATCCTAGGGCTCAGTTCTTAGCCCTGTTCTTTTCATTATCTTCCTTCAGTCCCTAAGAGACCTCATATAGTCTCATAGATTTTTATACCAGTCCTATGCTGTGGATACCTCACTTTATATTTCCAATTCTTACTTCACCTTTACATACCAGGTATATATCCAAATTGCCTATTCTACATCTCTATTGGCTATTTAATAAATCCCACAATATCTAGTTTGATATCTGCTTTCTATGTCTGTTCACACAAAATCCATCAACACTCTTGTCAGCTTTTCTGAAAAAGATATCCAAAATCTGATTACTTTTCACTAACCTACCACCCTATTCCAAACCAATCATCACTGCCCGTCTTATTAGTGTGTCATAACCGACCCCTAAATTCCATCTTTGCCCTCCTACATGCCTTCTTCTACACACACGAACATCTTAGACACAGATCAACTTATGTCATTTCATTACTCAAAATCATCCAATTATCTTCACTTTGCTCCATCCAAGTCCTTATTGTTGCCTAAATGACTGTACAAGTTCCACTCCTGGTTAACTCTCTGACCTCCATGTTTATAATTCTTCCCATGCTTATGCTGCCCTAACCATAGTTCATATTTTTCTGTTCCTCAGACTTTCCCAAAAATATCTAAATGGCTCACTTTCTTTTTTTTTCATATCATTGTTATTATCCTTTATTTTTTTGTTTATTTATTTATTTTGATGGCAGGTGAGGTGCAGAGAGAGATACAGAGAGCGAGAATCCCAAGCAAATTCCATGCTGTCAGTGCAGAGCCCAATGTAGGACTTTATCACATGACCTATGAGATCATGACCCGAGCCAAGGGTCAGCCATTTAATTGACTGAGGCACCAGGCATCCCATTATTACCCTTTTAAGAAATGACACTTACAGAGCCTGGATGGCTCAGTTGGTTAAGTGTCCAAATTCAGCTAAGGTCAAGACCTCACGGTACATGAGTTTGAGCCCTGCATCTGGCTCTGTGCTGACAGCTCAGATCCTGGAGCCTACTTCAGATTCTGTGTCTCTCCCCTCTCTCTACCCCTCCCCCACTTCCATTCTGTCTATCTCTCAAAAATAAATAATAAACATTCATAAAATTTTAAATGACACTTTTTCTATAGCCTTGCTCTGTATCACATGCTACTCTTTTAATATTGTTCTTAACATTTATTATAACTTCTGGATATTTGTTTGTGGTCTGATTGATTCCATTATAATGCCCATTTTCTTTGAAAGCAAAATTTGCATTTTACCTAATTTCTATCCCTAGTACTGAATGATTGCCTGAAACACAGTATGTGTTAGAAATATATATAGTTGATAGAATCAATCAATGCTAGTTTAATGTCCATTTATTCAGCTAAGCCAATATAATCCCTCTCAGTTTCTTTAAATATATGTCAAGACCCCTAGATAGATGTCTTTTTTGCTAACACTTATGTATATGACTAAAAATAATTATATATATCACTACATTATATCCTATGTGTATGTTTCATACTGTAAGTGACTTGGTGATTTTTTTCTTCCTTATCCTTTAACGTCCTAGGATAAAACAGTGAATGGAACAGATATTTAACAAATGGGAATAAATAACATATATATACATATGCTAAATTGTTACCATTATAAACAACAATCAAGTTTACTTGAATCAATAATGATGCTCTATCCAAGTAAGAATGGTTATTATACTGCTTGCAGTAAAGTTTCAGTCAATAAAATTTTATTGTGGAAAATTGCTCTAATACAAAAATTTAAATCAACATTATGGCAGGTTACTTCATTTCATTTATGAAAGCACTAAAACATCCAATAGGATTATGATATTAAATTCCTATGGCTGGATCTCAAAGTTATCCATTATGTGGTTCCATCTCACCTCCCATTTCACACTATTTTGTATTTTAATACTAGGATCAGTTTTATCAGAAAAAAAAAAAAAAAACATTCCCACATGTTTGTCCTTACTGATTGTGCTCCCAAGTCACAGAAAGCCATTTCTTCTCTCCATAACCTATGCAACTTATATCCATCATATGAAGTCCACCCTGGGGTCCATCTTTCCTCTAAAGCCTTTTCTGATTATTCGAACACTTAGTGATAATATTCTGATATTGACAGATATACTTTATATTACACATCTAATCAACTAATTCATCTTTACATGTTCAATTTTGTTTTAAAGTTACAGATTGCTGTTTGTCTAATCTCCTAAGCTCAATGTAAACTATCTGAGAGTCAAAACCACTGATAAGTTGGGGTGCCTGGGTGGCTTAGTCGGTTAAATGTCCAACTTTCGCTTAGGTCATGATTTCATGGTTCGTGGGTTCAAGCCCCACATTGGGCTCTGTGCTGACAGCCAGCTCAGAGCCTGGAGCCTGTTTCCAATTCTGTGTCTCCCTCTCTCTCTGACCCTCCCTTGCTCACGCTGTCTCTCTCTCTCCTAGAAATAAATAAAACATTAAAAAAAAAAAACTAATAAGTAAATTTTGCTAAAAGTGATATATACATGATAATGGTAAGTAAATGAAATAGAAGGTAATTTTTCTTATAAGAATATCTTAGGTCAACAACCCAGGATACGAATTGTGTCCTAATATTATTAGTGTCCTAGAACTTTCAATCTTTTCTTCCCACAATCCTTACTCTCTTGGCTTTTTCCTTCTGATTATTGCCTTATGATTTCAAGGTGGATACAAAACAATCAAATTTCAAGCACATTTTCCAGGCAAGACAAAAAAAAAAAAAAAAAGAAAGAAAGAAAGAATAGGGCAGCTAAAGGACTTTCTACTAGAGTAATTTTTCTGTATATTGGAAGATAAGCACCTCTAAGGACATTTGCCCAGATAATATTGACAAAAACTATGATAATCCCCCTATTCTGTGTGAAGTTATAACTAGATGTGATCCATGGACCACACGCTGAGTAACAAAATTTATACTATACATTTTTATTATTTTTTTAATGTTTTATTTATTTCTGAGAGAGAGACAGCGTGAGCAGGAGAGGGTCAGAGAGAAAGGGAGACACAGAATCCAAAACAGGCTCCAGGCTCTGAGCTCGCTGTCAGCACAGAGTCCGATGTGGCTCGAACTCATGAACCGTGAGATCATGACCTGGGCCGAAGTTGGATGCTCAACCGACTGAGCCACCCTGGCGCCCCACTATACATTTTTAAAATATGCTATCATCTAAAACCTGCTCAGTTTCATATAAGGGGTCTGCCTCTTAGCTACCTGAGTGATCTTGGGAAGTATTTTTATCTGTCAATTTCCCCATCTATAAACTGGGGGTAACAATAGAACTAATTTTATAGGTCTTTAAGAAAATTAAACTTTATAAACCATATGAAGCACTTAACGTAATGGCTATCCCAAAAGAAGTATCTAATTTCTTTCTAGCAGTTACTGATATTTGTATCATTATAACCAGAAGCTAGTATTGTCCAAAGTGCCTTCCATGATATAGTCAAAGCTGTTCCCTATAAAACATAATAAAAATTTTGGAAAGAACTTGAGTTTCATAGATTTAACCAAATATAAACATCCAAAAAGCTCAATCATAGATAGACTTTTTTTTTAATGTTTTATTTATTTCTAGGAGAGAGAGAGAGACAGCGTGAGCAGGAGAGGATCAGAGAGAGAGGGAGTCACAGACTGAAACAGGCTCCAGCCTCTGAGCTGGCAATCAGCACAGAGCCCGACGCGGGGCTCGAACCCACGAACCGCGAGATCATGACCTAAGTGAAAGTCGGACGCTTAACCGACTAAGCCACCCAGGCGCCCCTAGACTTTCTGAAGTTTGTAATTTACTTAGGTGATTTGTGAGACTCCAAGAAGTACCACATTTAGCATTTCACAAAACTATAGCTAAGATATTTTTATAAACAGAGCCCCCAAGAAATTACTGTAGAGCCATAATATTGTCAAACTCCTTATTAGTTGATGTGACAATTCCCCCTAAATTTGTTCAGAAACTGCTTTCATGACTATATGCAGCTTTTCTGCACTAGAGTTTAGTCTCAGGATAAAATTTGAGAAATAATTAAGGAGATACTTCACATAATTTAGGTGGGAGATTTCACTAGAAGAGAGATGTTGCCATCATCAACATGCAGATTCATCTACAGAAGGAGAATCATGAAGACTTTACAGAAATATTAAAGAGTGAAAAGGAAGGAGACAGAGGAGCAGGAACAAGAAAATGAGGAGCAAGGACAGTTTTTATCCCCAAGAACTTCTACGAACATCCCTTGATTACCAAGCATTACTGAACCTTAATTTAAGGACAAGGAATTCCCTCCAAACACAGCTTTATCTCAGATGTTGTGATAAACATTCTTCCATAGGTGGTTAACAATTAATTGTTTCACAGATTTTCTTTTTCTTTATTTACATCACTTAACTATGGAAAATGAGTAAATGATTGATGAGTTTGGTTATATTATATCAGAGGATGGATTTATATTTATAAATATCCATATTGGACATGCAAACACTTAGTTAATGTGCAGTTGAATAAAAGTGCTAAATAGAATGTCAAAATCAGGATAATTGATAAAAATAAGTTAACTAAAATTGACTCTTCAGGAAATCTTTCTGTCCTCCCTCTTGGCCATCCTTACAAAATGAGGCTTAGTAAAATTGTTGTTTACTGTTTGACATGTATATTTTTCCATTTCAGACTGTAGTACTGCCCAAAGCAGCAGAGCCAAAGTTTTGGAACTAATCCATGGCTTACGTCCAGGTAAATATCATTATTAATACTAGAAATTCAAAGATCCACAAGTAAACATGAATGGTAAAAAGATTGACATTACCACTTTGAAATGGATTTTTGTAATCTCATGTGATAAAATTTATATGTTATTGAATGAGTGCTCTGGAAGAGCCTCAGAAGGAAAAGTTAATACCAAGATGAAAGATACTGTCATTCACAAGGTGTTGTGCATGATTTTGACCAAAGAATGGACAGATCATCACTGGAATTCCCTCACATTCTTTCAGAGGCATTTACTATTGAAATGATTTCATATAGCCAAGCAGCTATTGTAGGATTAAAAAAAAATAATGCTATTATCACTATCCACCAGCAAACAGTTATTTTCCAATTGACATAAGCAATGTCATTAAAAGATAATAATTTGAATGTGGTTATCCACTAATCACTGGATATTATGATCAAAAAATTCTTGGGGGAAAATGTACTTGTATGAAGAGACATTGTATCTAATAGTTTTTTCAAAGGCACTCAAAGATGATTTCTTATGAAAACTGTACAGAAAGAAAACAATAGACTCCTTAAGCAGAGTTTTTCCCAAAAAAAACTGGGTAAAAAAATTCATAATATTGTCTTAGCCAAAAAAAAGTCATGTCACAAATATGCATAGAGTAATTATTACTTCCTGAATCATCCAAGAATAGCACATTCTTTCATACCAGTTCTGTCTCCTTCTGCAAAAATGAAACTGATTTTTATTACTAAAACTTAGTTTTCATTCCAAATTAAATACTTCAGTTGACAAAAAAATAAATGAGTCATATATGTGCGAGAATTTTATGAGAATATAAAATTTATTTGGAGTCATAAAAATGATTAGATGGATATTTTATTTTAAAATGAAATGATGAGGCTCCTTGGAGAATCAGTATAAAATTTAGAGTGCCACAACTTTGGAAGAAGAATTACTAACGTAGTTATATATAAATAGAAGTATAGAACGGCTTCTAAAACCTCTAGGACTCTGGAGACAATGTATGTTCCTGTCTATGTCCTGGTACAAATCTCAGGTACATTTAAAACAAATTCTGTTTTTAGTTTTTATTTATTTATTTTGAGAGAGAAAAGGGTATAAGCAGAGAGAAGAGGGGAAAGAGAATCCCAAGCAGGCTCCACTTCTTCAGCGCAGAGCCCAGTGTGGGACTTGAAACCATGAACTGTGAGATCATGACCAGAGCTAAAATCAAGAGTCAGATGCTTAACTGACTGAGCCACCCAGAAGCCCCTAAAGAAATTCTTGAAATCATTTAAGGCAGAATGTTTCTCCATCCAGCTCCTAGGAAACAGTTATTTCATCTTTCAACCACTTCCAGCAAAGAAATACCTGTTTTAATATTTCTGAGTATGTGTGCATCCCAACTCCTTTTCTTTCATATTCTGTCCTGGTAAAAACGTAACACAACTAGATGTTTGGAGGTGGGTTGGAGTTAGAAAATGCTGCATGGAAGTTTTATATGATCTATAAAAGGTACTTGATTTAGAAAGATAGCCTCAGTATCAGGAACTGAGTGCTAAAAGGGAAGGGCTTTTCCTGATACAATAAGTTGTGTTTGAACCCACTTCAACATAGTTACAGCAAATCCTATCTTTGAGCACATGAGGACTGAAAAAAGAGAAGAGTGTTAAATCAAAAGGCTGGTATTTGCAGGAGCCTCAGCTATTATCTCCAAGACCCAGTTGCCAGAAAGAGACACCAAAATAAGAAAGTATATTCTCTCTGCAGAATGAGTAATTCTGAGAGATCAGCAATAAAAAGGTAAGAAATCCTAAATAGTAAAGCTTTAATAGAAACTACCTTAAGGCATCTGAAAAGCAATGCCATTGGTGGATAGCAAGACATGATATTAAACCAGTAGATAGGAAAGGTAGAGCATTAAGTGTCAATAGGAGAATGAATATATTGATTCTGTAGTACTCACATAATGGATCCCATTCAGAAATTATAGTGAACAATCTACAAATATACTCAACAATATGAATTATCACATTCATGGAACAGAAGTCAGCCAAAAAATTGCACATATGTATGATTCTTTTCATATAAAGAAAAAGCAGATAAAACTAATTTATACTGAAGAGATTAGAATAGTGCTTACTATTGCAAACTATGTCAGGAAGGGGACACAAAGGAAACTTCTAAAATACTTATAACGTTCCATTTCTTATGAGTGGTGATGATTCAAGGAGCTAAATTTGTGATAATATATTGAACTGTATATCTATAATATAAAGAATTTTTAGACATATTATACTTCCATAAGAACTTTTCATAAGCTTGAAAATACAAGAAAGGGCTCTTGAAATTTCATAGAGAAAAACAGCAAGAAAAGGCTATTAGACTCTCAGAGAGAAAAAGGGGTAGAGGAAAGATCCTATTACATGGCGGGTAGGGAAGCTGAGTCCAATCTACTTAGGTACTTTTTCCTGAAGCAGGTGTTGTCTGATAATCACTCAGCCTCACATCTCAGTTATTCTTTTTTTAGAAAAAAAAAAAAAAAAAGGGGGGGTGCCTGGGTGGCTCAGTTGTTAAAGCATCCAACTTCAGCTCAGCTCATGATCTCAGGGTTCCTGAGTTTGAGTGCCTTGTCAGGCTCTGTGCTGACAGCTCAGAGCCTGAAGCCTGCTTCAGACTCTGTGTCTCCCTCTCTCTCTGCCTCTCCCCCACCCATGCTCTCTCTCAATCTCTCTCTCTCTCTCTCTCTCACACACACACACACACACACTCACAAATAAATATTTAAAAAAAGAAAAAAATCCCACATCATTTTATAATGTATAATTTTTTAACTTTATTAATTAATTTTGGAGAGAGATAGCAGCGGTAGGGAAAGGGCAGAGAGAGAGGGAGACACAGAATCAGAAGCAGGCTCCAGGCTCCAAGATGTCAGTACAGAGCCTGACACAGAGCTCGAACTCACAAATCGTGAAATCATAACCTGAGCCAAAGCTTGACACTTAACCAACTGAGCCACTCAGTTGCCCCAATAGTTTCTTAATCTACTTCTGAATTTGATTTCTATGGCTTTGACCACACTAAAGAAATGTAAATCATACCAGTAGCAAAATGGAGAGGCTAAAAAACAACTATTTTATAAAAAACTTCCAGACCTTAATTTCACTTAAAAAGACTGCATTTCCTCTAGGATTTTTAATTATTTTAATGTTTTATTTCTGAGAGAGAGAAAGCGAGAGAGAGAGAGAGCAGGGGAGGGTCAGAGAGAGGGAGATACAGAATCTGAAGCAGACTCCAAGCTCCGAGCTAGTCTTCAGCACAGAGCCCGACGCGGGTTTCAAACCCAGGAGTGTGATCTTGACCTGAGCTGAAGTTGGGCACTTAACTGACTGAGCCATCCAGGTGCCATTCCTCTAGGATTTTTAAAAGCTTAGAACTATTCTAAGTGTGTGATTAAATAGTGAGTCTAGATATTTTAGCAACACCCAGGCAACTCAGAAATTTTAAAAAACTACTTTTTCAATATCCATTAAGTTGTTAATATTTCCAAAATAATAGTTTGTTGGTTTTTAGCAACCCTAAGTAAATATGTTCTCAGGCATGAAATCCTGAAAAAGACTTGTTAGTTCTTTTTGTGTCTGATGGCATCATATAACCTATCCATTCTTAAGAAATAGAATTATGAGACTGATCACTTTGAGTAAATCTGTTTTCATAGACTTCATCCTCAAAATTCCTCTCCCCAGTCTCTATGTGTATGTGTTCAGATAGAGTAATTATTAAAAATTTAGTTGTAGTATATGAAAACATATAAATCTTTTGAAAGAATATATTATCTTGAGGGGCGCCTGGGTGGCTTAGTCGATTCGGCATCCGACTTTCGCTTAGGTCATGATCTCATGATTCGTGGGTTTGGGACCCGCATTGGGCCCTGTGCTGACTGCCAGCTCAGAAACTGGAGCCTGTTTCAGTCTGTGACTCCCTCTCTCTCTGACCCTCCCCTGCTCACGCTGTCTCTCTCTCTCTCTCCTAGAAATAAATAAAACATTAAAAAAATTAAAAAAAAGAATATATTATCTTGAGAATATTAATTATATATTTGTGCATTGTGTTAACAAGCACTTTCAGGATTTGAGGGGCTCTGTTTGCATGTTTAGTTTTAGTGTGAATTGCCAAATAAATATTTTTTAAAGATGTAGGCAAATTAATCAATCTTTTATTTCTCAGTTTTGTGTCATATTTGGATAGCCTTTGACTTCTAAGGTCATTATATACAAAATAAAACTTCCTGCGTATTTTCCTAGAATTCATAGAGTTTCTTTTCTGTTTTGGTGTTTACATCTCTGATCCATCTGGAGGTTATTTTTGTG
Organism: Hyaena hyaena; assembly: GCF_003009895.1. Classification (NCBI taxonomy): domain Eukaryota; kingdom Metazoa; phylum Chordata; class Mammalia; order Carnivora; family Hyaenidae; genus Hyaena; species Hyaena hyaena. The sequence continues at coordinate 20,178 of NW_024082573.1, read as the reverse complement.
TCTGGAGTGGGATAGGTATACACTTTACCTTTTCTTCCTGACAGGTACTCTATTTTCTCAGTAACATTTTCTAAATAATCTCTTCCTACTCCATATTCAATACCACATCTTTATATCTGGGTACATGTTTTTAATTCTTAGTGATATATCATTGATATGCCTACATGATTTAAATACCTTGATTTATTTACTATAACATTACTATATGTTTATTATATTCATGGGACTACATCTTTTAATCATTTAACATCTTACATGTAAAATATACTTTTCAAATTTAACATTAATGGGTATTAAGACATCTTTCCCTGTCAATAAATATAGAAATATATCATCAATTGGAGTCATAAATTACAAACAACATATGTATGATTCCATACCAAAACACAAAAATTGGAACTTAATGTCACAAACATATTCTGCAATAACATATGCCCTAAATATTAGCACTGAGTACCTCTCTATTATAGGTTTTAGGTTGGTAGTAAAATGGGTAGAGTCATTATTTTCTGTTTTTATGTTCTCTATTTTCTAAATTGTCACATAAACATATAATCCTTTTTTTCTTTATTAATTACAAAAGAATGGCTTTTTCTTTCCCTCTTCAAAACTTCTGTGCTGACAGCAGAGAGTCTGCTTGGAAGTCTCTCTTCCTCTCTCTGTCCCTCCTGGGCTCATGCTCTCTTTCTCAAAATAAATAAATAAACATTAAAATAAAAAAGAATAGAAAACCCAGAAATAAACCCACAACTGCATGGTCAATTAATATTTGACAAAGCAGTGAATAATACCAAAAGAAAGAAGACAGTCTCTTCATCAAATGATGTTGGGAAAACTGGACTGCAATATACCAAAGAATGAAACTGGAGCCCATATATATGCCATACACAAAAGTAAATCCAAAATGGATGAAAGACCTAAATGTGAGACATGAAACCATAAAAATCATCGAAGAGAACACAGGAAGTAATTTCTTTAACATTGGCCATAGTAACTACTTTTCTAGATGAATCTACTGAAGCAAGGGAAATAAAATAAAAAATGAACTATTGGGACTTCAATATAAAAAGCTTCTACATAGCAAAGGAAACAATCAACAAAACTAAGAGGTAATTTACCAAATGGGAAAGGATATTTTCAAATAACATACCTGATAAAGAGTTAGTATCTCAAAGATGTAAAGAACTTAACACAACTCAACACTCCAAAAAACACATAACCCAATCAAAAAATGGGCAGAACACATGAACAGACATTTCTCCAAAGAAGATGTCCAGATGGCCAACAGACATGTGAAAAGATGCTAGTAATCACTTATCATCAGGGAAATGCAAATTAAAACTACAATGAAATATCAACTTACACCAGTCAAAATGGCTAAAATCAATCCTAACACAAGAAACAAGTGTTGGTGAAGATGTGAAGACAAAAGAAACCTCTTACTCTCTTGGTGGGAATGCACACTGGTTCAGCCACTGTGGAAAACAGTATGGAGTTTACGCAAAAAGTTAAAATAGAGCTACCCTATGACCCAGTAATTTCACTTCTGGTCATTTACACAAAGAATACAAAAACATTAATGTAAAGAGATACATGCAACCATAAATTTATACCAGGAATATTTACAATAACCAAGTTATGGAGTTACAGAAGCAGCCAAAGTGTCCATTGATAGATGAATTGATAAAGAAAAGAATACATATATGTGTGTGTATAAATTTAATATATATATAATTTATATATTATATATTTAATATATTTATATATTATAATTTATATATCATAATGGAATATAAAAAAGAATGAAATCTTGCCATTTGCAATGACATGGATGGACTAGAAAGTGTAATACTAAAGGAAATAAATTAGTCAAAGAAAGTCATATCATATGATTTTGTTCACATGTGGAAGAAACAAAACCCAAAAGAATAGTGGAAAAGAGAGAGAGAGAGAAAAACTAACCAAGAAAGAGACTCGTAAGTATAGAGAATAAATTGGCGGTTACCAGAGGGGGAGGAGATTGGTGAAATAGGTGATGAAAATTAAGGAGAACACTAGTTGTGATGAGCACTAGTGATGTATGGAATTGTTGGATCACTATATTGTACACCTGTAACTAAAATAACACTGCATGTTATGCAACTGGAGTTAAAATAAAAACTTAAAGGGCACCTGGGTGCTCAGTTTGTTAAGTATCCCACTTCAGCTCAGGTCATGTTCTCATGGTTCATGAGTTTGAGCCTCTCATCGGGCTCTCTGCTGTCAGTGCAGAACCCACTTCAGATTTTCTATTTCCCTCTGTCTCTAACCCTCCTCCAATTGTGTTTTCTCTCTCTCAAAAATAAATAAACATTAAAAAATATATTAAATAAAAAATTTTAAAGAATAAATGAATGAATAAATGCATAAATTCAGACTAAGATACTGCTAGTTCTAACTAGCAGTTAGAGTTATATATAACTATATATATATATATATGTAGTTTTATATATATATATATAGTTTATAGTTGGACTAGAGTGATGAGAAATGGGAACTCAGTGCCCAAAATTGTCATCAATAATGAATATGAATCGTAAGCTTTATTTAGCACAATTGGACAACTTTGTAAATATTATTGAATTCCCTCATATTTATTTGTTTGTTTGTTTGTTTGTTTGTTGTTTGTTTGCTTGTCTGTTTATTTTAAGTAGGCTTTCTGTTCGGCATAGAGACCAACACAGAACTTGAACTCATGACCTTGAGATCAAGACCTGAGCTGAAATCAAAAGTCATTAGCTTAACCAACTAAGCCACCCAGGTGCCTCCCACCCTGTAATTTCAAAATGCAAAGAAATTCTAAATATATGGGTATAATGGTAGTATTCATTAATTCACTCATTTATGTGTTGAACAAATGTGTTTAAACATCTAGCAGAGATAAGAAATACAACTTTAAACTGATCTCAAGGGCTTACAATTTTCTTAAAATAATTGTATCAAAGAAATTGATCTGATTTTCATTGATCTCAGCATCATAAATTTTCAGACATAAATACTAATTCTGTAGCTCTGTGTTCAAACCACTTATATCATTCAAGTAGTAGGAAAGGAATAAGGAGATATAGAAAAAAGTAATGCATTAGAAAATAAAAAGAATGGGTATTATATGCATTAAAGGGATGCAATTCTAGAAATGTGGTTGTTCGTTGCCTGGACTCTAGGGTGCTGCTTTCACTGTTACTTTAACTCATGGGTAAATTTGTCCTACTATGAGATAATTTGGTACCATGAAATACCATAATGACAAAGTTTAAATAATCTTTCATGCAATGACTCCTGCTCCTTAACAATTTGAAAGAATGTCACAGAAGATTTGTGAGACCAATCTCCTTTCACCTTGAGCTGATGGATAAGGGCTGGGTAGAGAGATGACACATCTAATGGGAATTTGAAAATTATACAAATATAAATGGCTTCTCAAGGCCAAATTGTATCAATCTCTGATATAAAAACAGATACATATCTTAAGTTTTCTTTTCATCTAAGTGAATGTACAAAACCATAAGGATTAGAAGTTTCAGTTTGAGTTATCAAAAATGTTCTTTAAAGACAAGAGTCAAACTCAGAATTTATGGATTGGGAAACAAAGCTTATTTTCTTAAGTGCATTGCTCTAATGATATGTTAATTTTTATTTCCAAATATATAATGTTCTCATAGTTGATATCACATTTTTTGTCTTAGTTTTAACTCTTGAAAAGCAAAACTATTAAAATATTACTTATAAGTATTCTACTAGCCAGTACATTTTCCCTATTTACTCTTATATTATGTATATGTTCATATCAATATTTCATTTCTTTTTAAGCCTATGAGCAATATAACCCAATACTCACTATTTCCCCTAGAAATTGAGTGTATCTTGGTGATTGCAGACATAAACACACTTGTGGCAGACCTTCAGCTGTTCTGATAAATGGTATAGTGTTTTTGTTTTTGTTTTTGTTTTTTTCAAATCAGCTGGGACAAGTCAGGTGACAAATGATTTCCATTAGCTTCAACAGAATGGAAACAAAACAGATCAATACAAATAATTTGCAGCAAGTTTAGATCATAAATTTCCTTTTGCCCTCGTACATCATTTTAATATAGAAGTTTTTTTTTCTCTTCATAGCAAAGAAAAAAATCATTAGAGAATTGAAAATTCTAGTTACAGCAAACTGTCACTGATTTAAGGTGAGATCATTTTAATGCACTATTAATTTTAACCAGTGGTACATAACAATATCATTTTAAATATGACAAACTATAAAAATGTTAATGAACTGCATTTCAGAAAATTAATTTCACCTGTAAATTGTGTAAAAACCATAAAATGCTTAAGTCTACAAAGCTGCTTTGTTGTTTTTATTTTAATTTAGGACCTTTACTGGTTAAACTTTTACCTTAACCAGAAATGTTCTATTTCTTAAACATTTTCATTATAATTTTTTTAGTAAGTAAAAGTATCCTCACTCCCCTCACTCCTTTTCTTCATATTCAAAAACTGTGTTTTAGCTTCATGCACTATGTTACAGTAATAGTGAAGTAGAGAAAAGAAGGAAGAGAGGAGAAAACGAGAAAGAGAAGGGAAAGCAAATCAAATTTTTAAAAAGCACATTATTTTTATTTATTTTTTTTTTTGCCTGAATGATTCCAAAATAAATAGCTTTCTTATACAGGTATGGAGGAATATGCAAAGACCCATAGGACCACGCCCAATGGCTACCAAGGGATTCCTGGCAGTTAATAGAATATTTATTTATATGACTTTATGGATCCATAAAAAGATGAGCATAAAACTATCAGTCATGCTACGTGCATCAAGAGCATCCATTCTGAATAATGCTCTGCTATACTCAAGGAAAATGTATGAAGACATTTCCTGCACCCAGGGGACTCCTCCACTGATGCAATGAGCAAGTATTTTTTACCTCGACAAAGATGTTCAGACCTCACCATCACCTAAGAAATAGCAAGAGGAGGGTGCACGAGGGTGCCTGGTCCTCTTCTAGCCAACATCTACTGACTCATGGACAAGAACAATGGGACAGTGACCTTGCTTTTAGAGTCTTCTTCATAAGTCAGTTAACCTCTCTGATGATTATAAAAATTTTCTTTTTAATTTAAATCCAAGGATATAGCATGAGAAGAAAATCAATTTTGGATGTCAATAGATAGAAAGAGAAGCAAGCAGATATTATACTTACTTTTATGATCTATAACTTCAAACCCCAACTTTTTTTGGAGTGGGCATGCTAGAGAGGATATGGGAATGAGGTCAGGTCCAGGATATTTCTATGTCCCCAAGAAGAGATCTTAGAGGAATGCTTCATATTTTACCTAATTTCTTTAGTAGTTTGAAATAATTTATCTAGATTTTTACTGTGGCCCATAGAGCCCTCGACCTGGTCTGAAAAACTGGGTACCATTCCTGATTATTTTCTTTGTTCTATGCATTATCTGTAAAAATTATTTAAAGAGTCTGGAATTTAGGAGTTTTTTAAATCTGTAAAGTGGGTAAAATATTATCCACACTCTCTAAATACTAATACCTATAAGCATCTGATTTTCAACCTGTTCTAATCGGTCCAAAGTGTCCATATAGCAATATAACATAATATAAAAGAGTTGAAGTCTAGACCCTGACTGCCTGGATTCAAATCCAGCTTTGCAATTTACTAGTTTTTTTTTGACTCTGTTTCTTGAACATTGAAATAGAGAAATAATTATATCTACCAAATAGGATGGGGGAGGATAAAATAAATTAATATAGTGAACTGCTTATAACAACACCTGGATCATATAATTTGTAATTAGTATTATTATCATTATTGTTATGATCATAATTTGACAATGTGTACACAAAAATAGCAAAGACAGGATTTGAAGACTTTGGAGGAAGGAAACAGAGGTTTACATATAAAAAAAGTGTTTTGCAAGGAAAAATGTGCCACAATCTATAGATCTGACGTTTATGAAGTAATGGGAAATGTTTCTGAGTGTTCATGTAGCTCTCCCAATTTTTAAGCTACATAGGTCATGGATCATATATAGTAGTGGAAAATTCATTCAGCACACAAGTCTCATGTTTATTTTACCTCATCAGTCAAGATCGACAGTCATCAAACAATTGGAAATTAAGCAGGGTTTTAATTCCATTGGCTAATTCAAGCTTCTTATATTCCAAGCAAATATCTTTTTTTTTTTTTTTTTTTTACAAATAGTTTATTGTCAAATTAGTTTCTACATAACACTCAGTGCTCATCCCCAAAGTGCCCTCCTCCATGCCCATCCTCCCCTCCCCCCCACATCCATCAGTCCTCAGTTTTTGTCAGCATTCAAGAGTCTCTCATGGTTTGCCTCTCTCCCTTTCCCCCACCATTTCCGCCCTTCTTCTCCCGCTTGTTCCTCCGTCAAGTTCCTCCTAATCCTCCTATACGTGCAAACATATGATATTTGTCCTTCTCTGCCTGACTTATTTCGCTCAGCATAACACCCTCAAGGTCCATCCATGTTGCTACACATGGCCAGATTTCATTGTTTCTCATTGCCATGTAGTATTCCATGGTATAGATAAACCACATCTTCTTGATCCATTCATCTGTTGATGGACACTTAGTCCAAGCAAATATCTTAATGGCATGTCAGTCAGTCTATGTTCTTCAGAATGAGACCACTTGCTTTCCTGTGGAGCCAGTATGGTAACCATCCAAAGTACTCCCTCCACAGTCTTTAATCTATCAGCCCCTTTCTGAAAATCCTCAACCTGGGATCTGTCACATATTTCCCTTTGTTCTTTCACTTGGCATTTCAAGTGAATTTGAAAAATGCAATATGCAAATAGTAGCTAATGCAAAATGACAATTCTGGGTCTGTATTTATAGAATAAGCTTTCAGAGTACTCTGGTAGATTTTTAGTTTTATACATTCCATATAATGCTGAAGGTCCTAGATAGTGAAGTAAGTCAATGGGAAAAGCTACTGATATTGAAAAGGATGAAACAATATTTCACTTTGCAGAACATGACTGACTTTGTACAAAATCCAAAAGAATATCTTCCATAAGTTTCAAGTTAATATGACTTATAAGAGAGTGGCTAAAAGTAAACAGACATGCATTGTATTGGTCTACTACAATAACAGTCAAAAAATTAAATATCAAAAATATCAGATTAAATATCAAATATAAAACATCTGGGAATAACCCAACAAAATGATGGTACCTCTGATTTGGACAAGCTATGAAATATTATTTAGAGAAAAAAGTAAATTAATGAGGGATGATGTTATGGTCAGGTTTAGAAGTCTTATTTTTAAATGATGCCAACTTCACTGAAATTAACATAAAATTCAAATTGTAATAGATTTTTAAGTTCTTGTCAAGATTATTTATGAAAATTGATGGCAAAATCAGTCAAGATTCCCTCGAGGAAGAACGTGGTGAAACTTGCTCTCTGGATACAATTCCTTCATATAAAGTTATGGTATTTAGCATCGTATGGTTGGTTGTGGTTGGAAGGACAGACAAATGGGCCAATGCAATCAAATTCAGATATCCAAGAGACCATACAGACAGGTAATTTAACACAATGACAACATTGTTGAGAAGTGGAAAATTACCAACATTTTGTAAGAGTAATGAGACAATTAGGTAACCTTGTCTAAAAAAAAAAAGGAAAATTGAACCCCAACTCACATAACTCAAAAGTAATTCCATGTGGATCTAGAACAAAACACAAAAAGCAAAATACTAAAGGATCTAACATTTAATATGGGTTAATATATTTGTGACTTCAGGATATATCAATATTTTAAACAACACAAAATCACTAACTAGAAATTTCATAAAAATTAATACTTAGTCATAAATGTTGATCATAAAAAAGTGAGTTAAAGTGAGAAAATGTATTACAAAAGAATTATAAATGTAGTACAAATGAAGATTTATAACCAAAAAATATAAAAAACTACAAATCAATATGAAAAATATCAGCAAAGCTTCCCAGAATGCAAAGAAATCTAAATAAAGAGGAAACTTGAATATGTAATCAACAACTGAGAAGCAGTTCAATATCTTTAGTCATCAAGGAAAAGCAACTTAAAGGTCCAATGAATTGTACCCGAAAGAAGGGATAAAATTAAATTCCAGGTGTTAGAGTGAGTATAGAGAAACTCATACCATTACTTTGAGGGAATGCACATTTATAAAACCGCTTTAGAAAGCAGTTTGATATTATCTAGCAATTTAAAGACATGCAAAACTCAGCAATTCTCCTCCTAGGTACATATACAGCAAGAATATATTCGTATGTGAACCCAGAGACATGTGCAAGAATATTCATAGCAGTATTGATCATAAAATCCCTAAATTGGAACCTACCCAAAAGCTCAAGTGAAGGAAAACTGGCATATAAATTGCACTGTATTCATATGCTGAAAATACTTTACAGCAATCACAAGAAAATATAACTACAGATACATGTAGTAATATGAATTAATCTCTTAAACATAATATTGAGCAAGAAAAGCCAGACCTAAATTAATATACAATGTATAATTCCATTCACATAATACTCAAAAATAGATAAAATGAAACTATTTCATTTAGATATGTATCTTAGGTAGTAATTCTACAAAGAAAGTAGAGGGTGATTACCTTGAAATTGAGGATAGTGGTTGGCTTTAGAAAAAAGGAATAAAGGAGCAGTTTGTGATTGAGATAGAATTTTCAGGTTACTCATAACATTTTATTTCTTGACCTTGAAAGTGGTTATAGGGATATACAACATACAATAATTTTTATTTCTTGACCTTAAAAGTAATTACAGGGATGCTTACTATAAAAATAAAAAGCTTCTCAGTTGTGCATTTAGATTCTATGCAATTTTCTGTGTAGGTTTTTATTTTTTAAAAAGGTTTAAAAATACCATCAACATCTCATTCTCTTTATCCTGTATTTCCATCTTTTTCTTCATCAACCTCAGCCAATTAATTTTATTTAAAAATATGAGAAAATTTAATTAAAGGAACAGGGGAAAGAATAAAATATACTAAGGGGTGCTGTGGAACCTACATGTGGAAAGGGAAATGTCATGAAAAATACTCACTGCTGATTCAGTTGAGGGAGGTCATGTTTAACTAGCCTTCTGGAATTATTTGAAAATATTACATCCATAATAGATGATAGAAATTCAATGATGTAGTACCCTTGTACATTTCTCCAGGCAAATAGCTATGTTACACATGAGAAATTAATGACTATGGTAACAAGTAAAATAAGTTAGAAACAGTGCTAGATAGAAAATTGACAGTAGCATTCTTTTTATTCACAGTCTAAAGACATAAAACCCTTCCTCCAGTGTCTTTTTGTAGAATAACCTAATAAAAGTCCAGCCATCCTGTTGGAATTGCTGAGACCTTGAGGCCTGAAGGAATCAAGGAAGCCAAGATTCATTTACACTTCTACCCCCAGGGCCATCCCATTCAAAACACATGCTGATCTCTCTCAATCCCTCCGTGTCTCTGTTTCACACATGCAAAACGCACGAGGGAAAACACAGACACGTTTCTCTCTTCTTTGTTTTAAATAATATTTTTCTTTTTTTAATGTTTATTGATTTTTCAGAGAGTAACAGCAAGCTGGGGAGGGGCAGAGGGGTGGAGACAGTGGATCAGAAGCAAGCTCCATGCTATCAGCACCAAATGCTACTGCCAGGCTTGAACCCACAAACTATGAGATCATGACCTGACCCAAGGTCGGAAGCTTAACTGACTTAGCCACCCAGGGGCCCCCATTTCTCTCCTCATATTATCTACTTTATTCATTCCTTTCTGTTTTATTCGTTTTATTTTCCATCTCCCTGTCTAGATCAGGGCGAAGAAAGAACTCTACACCAGAGAGAAGTATTACTTGACTGTTATTTAGCAATTCTGCTCCTATAATCTTAAGATACTGTGGGTAAGGATTGTGAACATATATTTAACCAGTGCCTGAAATTTAGAGACAAGCATAACTTGGATAAGAAGATAAAAATTTCAGGGGCGCCTGGGTGCCTCAGTTGGTTGAGTGCCTGATTTTGGCTCAGGTCATGATCTCATGGTTCCTTGGCTCGAGCTCCACGTTGGAATCTGTGCTGACAGCTCAGAGCCTGGAGCCTGTTTCCGATTCTGTATCTCCTTCTCTCCTTGACCCTTCCCTGTTCATGCTGTCTGTCTTTCTCTCTCAGAAATAAACAAAACATTAAAAAAAATTTTAAAAAGAAGATAAAAAATTGAGTAATTTTTTTCTTTGTTTTCTATTACAATAATCTTTTTTTTTTTTTCAGAGGAGGAGTATAAGGGAGATATGTCAGCCTCCATTTAAGACATTATTTTAATAAAGAACAGGAAAAAAGTTATTTAGCAGTTATCTAAACCATTCAGCAAGCACATTTTAAAAACACCATAGAAAACAATTTAGCCAATGTTGTTTGGTTTGGTGGTCTACATGAATCGCCATAATCAGATTTGTAAGTTCTCAATTTATTTTTACTTCTTTTTTTAAATTTATTTTTACTTCTAAGACTGGTTTCTGGAATCTGTTCGTTAGAGTTTAAACAGACAACATGCATATTCATAAGCATATACTACCAGAAACATCACAGATATTATATTAATTTTGACACTATTATCAGACTGATACTAAGAATAAATCATCATATCAGAACTTTCTCTACACATTTTGGATGAAACCATCTTTGAAGCATTGGTATAAGTTTTGCTCACATATTTCTTACATAGGAAATTAGATTAAAAAATACAAATTGTCATTGTTAATAGTCACTTGAAGGAAAAGATTCTATACCAATGAACATCAATATCAAAACCCTAAATTAATCAGTGGTTTCCTGTGTATATTACCTTGAATGGAGAATGCGAGTTTGTCACTTCTAGGAACTTTTCACAAAACCAAGGCTGGGCTTATTGTTTGTTTTTTGTGCACCATTTATAATATTTTATTACTAATGGCTATCTTATTTCCAATGCTTCCTCCATGCCAGCACTGTCCCATGGTACATTCTGTGATGATAGAAATAATCTTTACTTCTGCTGTCCAATACATTAGCTAGGAGTCTTGTGTGGCTATAAAGCACTTGAAATATGAGTAGTGCCAATTGGAATATACTATAATGGGGCAACAAATCATATTTCAAAAGTTAGTGCAGAAATTAGAATGTAAAGTATCTTATTGATTTTTTATATAGAATGTATTTTGAGATGATAGTATTTGGGGTATATTGGATTAAATAAATAGTGGTACTATTAAAATTTATTTCACCCATTTCTTTCTACTTTTTTTAAAAAAGTGATGACTACGAAATTTAAAATAACACATCTGGTAGCATTTGTGGCTGTTTTGTGTTTCTATGAGATAAGCTCTCTTAAGAAGTCTGTGAAGGGGCGCCTGGGTGGCTCAGTGAGTTGTGTCTAACTCCTGATTTTGGCTCAGGTCACAATCCTGCGGTCTGAGATGGAGCCCTGGGTTGGTCTCTGCACTGAGCATGGAGTCTGCTTCAGATTCTCTCCCCTTCTGTCTCTACTCCACCCAACCAGTGCACACACAGAGTCTCTCTTCTCTGTCTCTCTGAAAAATAAAAGTAAATAAATAATAAATAGATAAATAGTTACATAAATAAATTAATTAAATGTCTATGAAAAATAATTTTCTATACATTATATTTTGTAATACTGTATTCTAAGATTTATATTTTTAATTGTTTTCTTCTCTTAAATAAATTCTACTGTGTCTCACAGTTAATAGCATTCATAGATTATTTGCCTTAGGGTTTGTTTGTTTGTTTTTTGTTTCAGTGCACTTTAAAATCGATTATGTTAGCTCTAACAACAATGTTTTATTATTAAGCTTGCCATAGAGAAATGTAGTAGAAATTAGTCATTCTTAGTCCTGTGGAAATATCTTTGAGTACCTTTTGGGAAAATAACACTTTATTTTGATACTAATTGAGTTAAATGTGCTTGCAAAAAAGATAATTATTCAGAAAAGAGTATTACCAATTACTTAAATAAAATACTGTCCTCTATGAGAGTAACTGATATAAATAATTCTCTTCTTTTATAGAAATATTATTACAGCCATTTCAAGTGAATCTAAGTATTTGGTTAGAATATTTGAAAATTTGAATTATGCCCCAAAATTTTGTTGATAATATTTCTAACTAAGAATTATATGACAGATTTGTATTGCATGTGATTGTTGCTGGAAATAAAGGGCTGAGAAAATTGGTGGGAGAAAAAATAAATTTAAGGAAAGTAAAATTATACAAATATACTTCAATTATAATATTTATTCTTTGGGGAGGGTTTGTTTTAAATATATCTGCTATAAAAAAGAATAAATACAGATGATGTCAAATCAAATATCACAACTCATTTCAAAGTTTCTCTAATTATGGATATGTCCTTTCAAACAAGGGAAATAAAAACAAATATTAACAATTGGGACTGCAACAAAATAAAAATCTTTTGCACAACAAAGGAAACAACCAAACTAAAAAAAACCAACTGAATGGGAGAAGATATTTGCAAATGACATATCCAATAAAGGGTTAGTATCCAAAATATATAAAGAACTTATACAACACAATACTCCAAAAATAAATAACCCAATTAAAATATGAACAGACATTGATCCAAAAAAGACACCCAGATGGCCAACAGACACATGAAAATATCATTACTCATCAATAGGTCAATACAAATCACAACTACAATGAGACATCACCTCACACCTGTCAGAATAGTAGAAGTCAAAAACATAAGAAACAACAAATGTTGGTAAACATGTGGAGATAAAGAAACCTTCTTCCTCTGTTGGTGGGAATGCAGGTGCAATCACTGTGGAAAACTGTATGGAGGTTCCTCAAAAACTTAAAAATAGAATTAGTCTGTGATCCAGTTTCACACTACTGGGTATTTACCCAAAGAATATGAAAACACTAACTCCAAAGGGTACATGCACCCCAATGTTTATAGCAGCATTATTTACAATAACCAAATTATGGAAGCAGCCCAAGTGTCCCTCAATAGGTAAATGGATAAAGAATATGTGATGTAAATGTATATAATAGAACATTATTCAGTCACGAAAAAAAGAAATCTTATTATTTGCAACAACATGTATGCAGCTGGAAAGTATTATGCTAAGTAAAATCAGTCAGAGAAAGACATATACCATATGATTTCACTTATATGTGAAATTTAAGAAACAAACAAACAAACAAACAAAAAACAAAGGGAAAAAAAAGACAAACCAAAGAACAGATTCTGAACTACAGAGAAGAAACAGATAGTTACCAAAAGAGGTGGTGGATGGGGCTTGGGAGAAATAGGTGATGGGGATTAAGAGTACATTTATGATGAACACTGAGTAATGTATACAGTTGTTAAATCATTATATTGTACCTAAACTAATATAACGCTATATGTTAACTACATTGGAATTAAAACTAAAAGAAAATAATAAAAACAGAACAAGAAGTAAGTGTTGGTGAGGAATTGGAGAAAAAGGGCACCCTCATTCACTATTGGTGGGAATGTAAATTTGTGCCACCATTGTGGATAACAGTAGGGAAGTTTGTCAAAAACTTAAAATTAAAAATACAACATGATCCAGCAATTCCACTACTGGATACTTACCCAAAGGAAATGAAAATACTTTTGTGAAACAGTTTAGTCACCCCTATATTTATTGCAGCATTATTTACAATAGCCAAGATATGGAAGCAACCCAAGCATCCATCAACAGAAAAACAGATGAAAAAGATGTGGTATGTACACACACACACACACACACACACACACACACACTGGAATATCACCCAACTATAATAATCTTGCCATTGATGACAACATGGATGGAGCTCTAGGGTACAGGGTATTATGCCAAGTGAAATAAGTCAGACAGAGAAAGGCAAATGCCATTATTTCATTTATATGTGGAACCTAAAAAACAAAACAAGCAAAACCAGACACATTCTCATAAATACGGAGAAAATACTGGAAGTTGATGGAGAGAAAATGGTGGTGAGATAGTTGAAATAGGTGGAGGGGATTAAAAACTGCAAACTTCCAGTTATAAATAAATAAGACTTAGAGATAAAAAAAGTACACCATAAGGAACACAGTAAAAAATAATGTAATAACTTTGTGTAACAACAGATGATTACTACACTATGATGGTGAGCATAGAATAATATATACAATTGCCAAATCAGTATTTGCAGACTTGAAACTAATACAATGTTGTATGTGAACTATACTTCAATAATAAATACTTTTTTAAAAAGTTAAGAAGCAATAAATACAGATGTGTAAAATCAGATATCACAGCCCATCATAAAGCACCTCCAATTTCACTCTTGTATGCCAACTTCTTCCCTCTTATAATTTTGATATTCTGGTCCTCACTTTACATTATATGTTATCATCTCTATTGCTTAATCTATCAACTTTAACAAAAATTCATGGTCTCTGAACAATTAAAGGTAAAATCCTGAGTGAAATTGACTGCTATTTTTCCTTGACATCTTTTCATAGTAAATAGTTATACTATGTTTTGTTTATTTTCATATAGGTGACCTTAGCACCTTCAGAAAAATATATAATAATATAACATAACATAACATAACATAACATAACATAATATAACATAACAAAACATAACATAATATAACATAATATATAACATAACATAATAATATAATATATAATATATTAAATGTAGTAAAATGAATACATCATAAGATTACATAACATAATGATATAAAGTATTTCATTACATCTTATAAGTTGTTCCATTAATTCATAACAGTATCTCTTAATTCACCATATCCTTATAATGGTAAATAAAGGTTATAGTATGTCTTTATCAATTCTTCCTGCTGTTTATACCTTCCTTTCCCCTTCTTATTTCTGTCATTTACATTTCAAATATCTAATATATTTCATATTTACTTTCTTTATTGCAACCATATCTAAGTGTTCCAAGTATTAATTCTTCCACAGGTTCTAAAGTTAAAACCCATTAACAACATTTATACCATTATGATTATGTAAATATTATCCACAGCCAAACCAAATTACATTCTAAGGCTTTATATCTTTACCCTTACCTCAATATATTGACATTAAAAAATGAAATGTTTACTTTATTTTTTAAATTAAATGTGTATATATTTTTTTAAATACACTTTTATTTTTTTATAAGTAAATTTTTTTTAATGTTTTTAATGTTTTATTTATTTCTAGGAGACAGAGAGAGAGACAGAGTGAGCAGGGGAGGGTCAGAGAGAGAGGGAGTGACAGACTGAAACAGACTCCAGGCTCTGAGCTGGCAGTCAGCACAGAGCCCGACGCGGCGCTCGAACCCACGAACCCCAAAATCATGACCTAAGTGAAAGTCGGACGCTTAACCGACTAAGCCACCCAGGCGCCCCTAAATACACTTTTATAACAGTTTGAGACAGCTCATTTTAACAAGAGTTTCCTGACTTTTTGTCCCACAAATAATTCACTATGAAAAATACAGTTCCATGTGGTTTGAATGATCAGGTTTAGTAAGTTGTATTCCTGATAAAAAAAGAGAAAACAATGACATTTGGGAAAGCAAGATAATCACAGAATTGGTTTTGTAGTAGATTCTGAAGAATATTTATAAGTGAATAAATAAGTTTATTTTTCAAAATAACTTTAATTGTCTAGGTATACAAACCTTGTAAATCCAGAAGTAATGTTCTATTATACTAAATGCTGCAGGTGATAATATATTATGTTTTATATACTTTTGATGTATATAGGATCAACAGGACTTTTTAGATCTAGGGTTTCATTTGCAGTATTAAAACTCTAAAAAACATTTGGATTAGAAATATAAATTTATCACATTATAAGAATATTTGACCAAAAATTCAGTAACACAATATTATCTAATTAAAACAAATTAAGGGGGCTTTCTAGTCAGTGACTACACATGAAAATTAAATTTCAGAATACATTGTAACTCTTTCAAGCCGTAGAAATTATTAACATTTTATTTCAATAAACATGTTCTTTATCTTCAAACAAGGCAAAGTTGAAATTGGAGCCGGACAGCAGCTACACTGAAGAAACAGGCAAAATATAATAATTCTACTGTTTTCCTTTTATGAAATGTATATTCAAATATTTGATGGTTTTAAAATTAGTAAAATATTTAATATCATTTGTTATTAAACCATACAAGTGGTTTTGAAAGGAATGGTTACAGTAATAAGATCACCCTTCTGATTCCATGTGAATAAGTCTGCCTGGAATTGTGGAAAGATAAAGCATTTCCTTTTAAGACTACTGTATGGAAATGTCTCCTGACCTATGATAAGACTGTTGACACTGGACCAAGGGACAAATTTTTTTGAGTCCCTGATGGAGGTGAGATTCCACACTGCAGGGAGGTGGAGGCCAGGTGGGGCATATAAAGCAGTATCTTGGGGCACCCGGGTAGCTCAGTCAGTTGAGCACCCAACTCTTGATTTAAGCTCAGGTCATGATCCCAGAGTCATGGAATCAAGCCCTATGTTAGTACCCATGCATGCTAGGTGTGGAGCCTGCTTAAGATTCTCCCTTTCACTCTCTTCTTCCCCTGCTCTTTCTCTAAAAAAAATTTTTTTTAAAGTGATCTTGTCATATCATATTTATAATTAAGGGGAAAGCTAAAAAAATGCCTTTAAAATATATGGGGAAAAAATGCCCATAAAATGATAAGAACATAAATTTTCTGTGTAACATGGAGCTCTCCCTATAATCAATGTGATTTCACTTCCTTACTATGCATTTTAAAGAATTTCAACCATCCTGGTACCTTCTGGATTGCTTTTGTCTTCATAAGCACAGTCTGTCTCACCTGTTTTAACTGATTTAACACATTGCTAAAACAGGACATAGAAGAATAGGCTAAATAATCTGTAACTGAGTTACCATTCATTAGAAGAAATGTTTCTTTTCACCCTAGGATATTCAGAAACAGGAAAGGAAAGTCTTGGGAGGAAGATAGAACATGAAGCACAGGGGATGATTAGGAGAAATTAGAGGAACGTACAATCACCTCAGGTGAAAGTTGTATTATAACACCCTCTATCATGAAATCATGTGGTATATGCTCACACCAAATAATGGTGTGCTCCACAGATAGCAGGCATTCAATCAAAGTTGTTGGCAGACTGGAAACAAACTTTGGAGTCCATTTAGCATGTCAAATTGAGACTTTATCTCTAAATACTACATTTATTTCCAGGTAAGACTAGAAATGCTATTTTCACTTACTCATAAAATCTCA
This sequence comes from Hyaena hyaena, assembly GCF_003009895.1. Lineage (NCBI taxonomy): Eukaryota > Metazoa > Chordata > Mammalia > Carnivora > Hyaenidae > Hyaena > Hyaena hyaena. The sequence continues at coordinate 2,787 of NW_024082573.1, read as the reverse complement.
GTTGCAACAATTCCCTAAGAAAATATTTCTTCACATGAGTGAATTTTCACCTGACCTTATTTTATTTCTTTGTGTTATATAGTTACAGACTATGAGAGAGTTTTTCTGTGTGTAACTAGTTTACATAGTTGCGAATACCTAAGTGATACATCTATAAATGATTTAATTTATAGGATTAATTACAAAAGGTACTAAGATTACCTTTACAAATTTAACTGAAATTACGAAAAAATGGAACAAATCTAGGAGAAAATTTGATATACCTTAGATCAGATACTGATCATTATTGCATTCTGACATATAGAATCTACATAAACAGCAAATTCAAGTTTCAGGTCTATTTAAATACTGTAACATTCCCTACTTTATTATAATCACAGAAATACCTGCATAGAATAACATTATGCTGACATTATATATAATGTGTGAGGTACTCACTTATTCTGTGTTTTTAATGTTAACTAATGTATTGGTTCACTAGACACAGCAGAATCTGAGATCATAGCAGATACATTTCTCGTGCTAAAATGCCTTATTGCTTGCAGTGATTCTGGCATTTTTTCCAGGGCTTCTCTAAGACCAGGACTGAAAAAAATATGAGGCCAAAATCTAGTACCATTAGCCACTATGAAGTAACTATCTTAAAACAACTGATAATCCTAGCACTCTACTGATACATTGGGATTATGGTAACAAAAAGTATACCTGGATGTTATTGTTAGCTTTTGCTGTGTAGCAAACCATCCCAAAACTTAATGGTTGAAAACATTTATTAGCTCACAATTGGCTGGGTTTTAAGTATAGGCTTGAGTGGTTTTTCTATTAATACTGCTTGGGTTTACACATTCATCATAAGCTGATTTGTCTAGAGTGAACTATCTTATGTCTCTGGAGTTAGTGCTATCGCCTGGGGTTATGATCAGCAGGCTAGTTTGAGCTTATATTCATGATGGTGGTCACAGTTTTCCCCAAAACAACAAAGTAAAACAAATGCCAAAGCATAAGTCCATCTTTGTGTCACATCTACCACTGTTCCATTGACCAAAACATGTCTCACGACGTGGTCAAGCTAAGTATAAATGAACTTTAGGCTTTACAGGAACATGGAAATGGACAGTTGTAAATAACCCAGGGACTATTACTATTATAACCCATAAACCCAGAATAATGGTTTGCTAATAAAATAGAAAACAAATCAGACCTGTACAGTGTCCTTGTTGAACCAAGTTAGTATATTAATTAGTAATACATTTTCCTTACCCATTCATTAATATATTCAATTATTGATTCATTAAATTCATGGCAAAAGGTAGAATTGATACACATGAGTTAGAATTAAGTCCTAAGACAAGCTTTCTGTCCTTTCCTTCACAACTCCACTTTAAATATTTGCAACTGAATGATTAAATATGCAACAGAAAGGGAAAAAAGCAAGATGGCTGTCCTAAAATGGCACCCTGAATCCACACACATTCCCAGATGGATGAATTACAACAAAGAGAGCCATAATAAGACATGGGAAAAAGGACTGCAAGATGTAGAACAGCAGATGGACATCTTAACTCTAATACACAAAACCCCATAAACTATTAGCTTTGCTCTTATCCTTTAAAAAAAATCTCTTTGTATAAATAAAACAGCATCAGGGGTGAGACAAACTGAGACTAGATTTAAAAAAGAAGTAAAAAGGGGCGCCTGGGTGGCTTAGTCGGTTAAGCGTCCGACTTTCGCTTAGGTCATGATCTCGCAGTTCGTGGGTTCGAGCCCCGCGTCGGGCTCTGTGCTGACTGCCAGCTCAGAGCCTGGAGCCTGTTTCAGAGTCTGTCTCCCTCTCTCTCTGACCCTCCCCTGCTCGCGCTGTCTCTCTCTCTCCTAGAAATAAATAAAAATATTTAAAAAAAAGAAGTAAAAATTTTCACTTGAGAAATAATTTCACACTCAATATCATTTGTAAATGATAAAACCCAATGACATATATCTATCCTGCTTAGATAAATGGTAAAACATGTATAAAATGTAGTGATGTTATACAGAAAGGATGAGGAAGGTGTCACTATATACTTACTAACAGTCCCACACCTAAGAAATTATCCCAAGAAAATTATTCAACAGTATTCTCCAACTGTAATAAACTATTTTGAGAAACTGAAAGCAATTTTAGTTTAATTTGGCTTAAATTATAATTTATCATCAAGCGAATTAGGTAGCTATTAAGGTAGTAATTATGAAGATATTCAAACATATAAGCATATAGCATATAAGTAACATTAAGTGAAAATGGTAGTATATATTATTGTCACTATGTGTTTTATATATACACAACTATATGTATATAAATGTGAAAAAAGATAAACTGATGAGTTAGAGTGGTTGACTTCATACATAACTATTTCAAAGGAGAAAGCCCGCGCGCCGCTGAATCCCCGTGTCCAACGCCCACGTCCCGCCGCCGTGGCCACCATGCCCAAGAGAAAGGCTGAAGGGGATGCTAAAGGAGATAAAGCCAAGTTGAAGGATTAGCCACAGAGAAGATCTGCAAGGTTATCTGCTAAACCTGCTCCTCCAAAGCCATAGCCCAAACCTAAAAAGGCCCCTGCAAAGAAGGGAGAGAAGGTACCCAAAGGGAAAAAGGGGAAAGCTGATGCTGGCAAGGATGGGAATAACCCAGCAGAAAATGGAGATGCCAAAACAGACCAGGCACAGAAAGCTGAAGGTGCCGGAGACGCCAAGTGAAGTGTGTGCATTTTTGATAACTGTGTACTTCTGGTGACTGTACAGTTTGAAATA